>NW_027496963.1:0-127188 GCF_021521415.1 Bidens hawaiensis | reverse complement strand
AAGTATATATAATGTTTGTATATAATTGAGACCATATCATTCATATTATACATGTATCTACATAGACTCATTGTGACGTCTATTACGGGTCGTAGTCAGGGGGGGGGGGGCACTGCAGCCTCCGTGACCTATTTTTTTGAGGTGTTTGCTGACCGGGACAGCATACAACCCCTCTAGGGGGTTTACAGACTATTTTGTAGGGTACTACCATAGGCAGGTGCGAGTATCTTTGCTGGGTGGCCTGCACGTCACCCAGCTTGCGATCTCGGTGAGGTACAGAGACCTGGTGGACGCCTTACCTATCCCATCGATCCCTCCGCGCTCGCTGGACCGCGGTCGTTGCACCAGCATGCACATTGTTCATTCGTTTGACGGGCCCAAGGGCCTGTACGACCGACCCGTAGCCAGAATTGGGGCGCGCGCCCCTTACGTCCCGGTACCTTTAGTCCAGCCTCCACCACTCGATCGCGACAGCGGGGTTGCAGATTGTCGATCAGCCTGTCGACGAGGGGGCTGAGGAGGGGGCCGGCCTGGATTCAGATGCTGGTGGGGACGCGCCTTCTGATCTGGACACACATGAAGTACGTTTTATTATATTATCTTTTTACGGTTAGTTTTAATTCGTCTATTTATTAAACGTTTTTTTTATTGTTTTGTTATTAGCCGCTGGCGTAGCACGTTCCACGTATATATCGCGCGGTGCATTTGGATCCCGCCACTGACGCCCGGTTGCAGGCCGTTGAGCGCCGCACGCTACAAATGCAGCAGGGGATGCTGCGGATGGCGCGCTAGATTAGCTGGATTGTTAGCTATTTCGGAGCGCATCAGCTCGGATATATATATACAGAGTGCCCCCACCCAGTTTTGACAACGAGGCAAGCACGTCGGGCGCCAGAAGCGAACGGGCCGACGACGTGGACGGCGCCGATCTGGGCTCGGGGGCCAGACACATGGGCGAGGACGACGTCAACGTCCATGATGTGGCGTTTACGGCCCCCGACGACGACGACTTCAGTGGTTTATGTAGATTTATATTTTGTTTTAGTTGTACGACCTCGTAGTTTTTTAATATAATACATGTTTGTGTATCTATGTGTTTATTGTTTTGAACGAACTCTTACAAATCGAGCTGACTGTTAATAACAACTATTTATTAATATTAAGTAAAAAAACACATTTATTTTAAAAATTTATTATACAAAAAGAATAAAAAGAAAAGAAAACCAAGAAAAAAAAAACATAATAAGACAAAAATTGATGGGTTTTTCTAAAAACCCATCAACGTATTGAGGGTTTTTTTTTAGAAAAAATCGATGGTGTCCCTTGAAAATCCGATATACTATCCATTACACTCTAAAATATCTAGCAAGGACAACGTTTTGAGATCAAGATTTTGCTTCTAATGATGTGTGGTGATTAAGGCTTCTCTTCTAAGGCTGAGGGGTGTGGGGCTTCAGCGGGGGCGCGAGAGCCCCTCCGCTCGCGCCCCCAGGCGCGAGCACCACACCACCGAGGCGCGAGAGGGGCGCGAGCACGGCTTTCAAAGCAGGCGCAAGCCTGTTCGCGTGAAGGAAGAGGCGTAAAGGGACATGGGAATGCGTGAAAGAGCCGTTGGGATGAGAAATGAGCCGTTGGGCTCTTTAATTTTATTAAAAAAAATCTGTTTTTCCTATATATAAACCTAAACCAATTACCACACCCCAAAATCACATACCACACCCAAAATCACATAAAACAATTACCACAACTTCAAAAAAAAACCCAAAATCAACCCATCTTCCAAACCTTTTTTTAAAAACATGGCTGGAAATTGGTACCCAAACCTAGATTCAGGTTATAGTTACGACGATTTATGGTCGTCACCAGACCAATCGATGTTTTTTTAGTACTTTAATTTTTTTTTTATTTTTAGATATTAATGTGTTTTTTTTTAATGTGTGTTTTTTTTAATAATTTATGAGTTTTTTTTAATAATACGTTTTTTGAATATATTTATAAAAAAAAAAAAAAAAAATCCGCTGGAGCCCCTCCACACCAGGGCCAGGGGCTCCAGCGGGGGCTCCAACACCCACCTTATCCAGTTTCTCTCTCTGCCACACGTCACAATATTATTGGCTGGAGCCCCCACTCGCGCTCTCGTTGGAGCCCCCCACACCCCTCAGCCTAATGTCATGATCATGACTTTAAGCTATGTGCCAGGCTAAATGCAAAAAAGTAGTTGACATGTGATTGATATATGTGTTTTGTCAGGATTTGACACGTTGAGTAAATGTTATTCAATTGTTTTGTTGAAAAATTGAGACAGGCTTGACGGTTTCAGTGTATATCAAAATATTTAATCAGTGCAAATGTGTATGAGCGACATGTGACTTTGTGATATACTGATATGCCTTCATAAATTTGTCATTTTCATATAAAGTATGTATGAGCAAAATGGGATAAAAAAGAGAATAAAATAAATCAACTTTTTAACGGTCATTTTGATCACTGATGAGACACCGACTCACTCGATCATCTTTATTTCCACCATTAAAAGGAAGCTCAACATAGGTGAAAAAATCCCATGACCCAACCTAAAACCCTCTATGTTTTGTCACATATGAGATATTAAGTCCCACCTGCTTATGCATACACCTTTGTTAACCGCAAGAGTTGTTGTAGCTAAAATCTTTTTGAAAGTAAGTTTCTCATCTGATCGCCTGTCTAACCTGCCTTTTGGGCTGTCCAATCAGTGGGTTACTCTAGGTATTCAAAGGTAGATTCAACTTATTTGTTTTAGGAGAACCCCTATTTTGTACCTTTGCTGTGCTGGATATTAACCAAAGAACTATCCCTTCTCAAATTGAAGTCTTTATATAACTCAACTCAATCACTTACGATGGTCATCATTGATGATAAAATAAAGGAAAAATTCTACAAATTGTACCATTTGAAAAGAGAGAAAATGGAAAATAGCTCACTAATCTTTAATATTCTCAAATGGACCAAGAATTTTGGATTGCGGCGACACTTTGGTAAGTCATCCGACGAGATTTCTCCGTGAAGAGGTAGGTCCCAGCAGAGCCCAGTTGGACCCGCAAGACTCACCTTGAAGAGGGACGTCTGCGCAAGGACCAACTGCTTCCGCAGGACCCACCATGCCCAGAGATGAAGACCTTACGAGCAGTACGCCAGCTGTTCCCGCAGGGAAAGCCTCCCAATGGTGAAGTACCCCGCTTGTTCCCGCAGCTGCGGATACAAGCCATCAGGGAAGGCTACCCGCACTAATAGCAAGGCTACACGCACAAGGCACTAACTCTTGATACTTCAGTAATGTCACCTGAAGGAATGAGCAAGGCGGGAATACTCTCGCCCAAATGAGCCAGTCCGTATGCTTCTGGAAGATCTTTTGTACTATACCTGCCAAGGTATGGGCAAAATAGACGATCTGACCAAAACAGCCCATGAACCAATCACAGGGTGACAGCTCACCGACAACAGTACGAGGAGGAGCACCCTCTCGTACTGTTTGTCACTATTAGCCGCTGCCTACTCACCAACCCTCACTGTGGGACGTGCGTAGCCTACAGTTGGTGGAACAGTGCATAGCCGGCAGTAAAGGAACAGTATACAGCCGGCCTTGTCACTATCGGTCGCAGCCTATCCACCAACCAGCATGGCTTGTGCGTAGCGCACTGTTGGTAGAACAGGAATACTATTCAGCCGGCTGTACCTTCTTGGAAACCTACCTTCGGCTATAAATACTCCAACACCTTGGAATGGTAAGGACATTATCTGATATCTCATTATCTTATCTTCTCTAGCAATCTCTTAATATACACTTATATTCAGAGCAATCTAGTCTGATTCTCACACCGGAGGGTGGTCACAAGGAGGAACCCCCCATTCTCAGTGACGAGCTTACGGTGTCTGTTTTGCAGGTCACCTGAAGAATAACTTTCTTTGCTGGACCTCATCCTCGTGGGAAACATCTATTTAACCCCCAGATTATCCGTAATCTGCCCGGGGTCAATTAGTGTTTCTTCATTGGCGCCATCCGTGCATAAAAGCTAGAACTAATTCTTAGTTTTTTCAAAATTTCTGAAGAAATGGTTAACGTTACTCCGGTCCCAATGCCAGTAAGTGACCAAGAAACCCCGGTAACCACAACCCCAGCAACTGGGGGGAACACCGGCGGTTATACAAATTTTACGAACACTACCCCGGTTACTCAAGCCGGGACAAGTGCAGTAAACAATATTTCACTGGGGTTCACTGATGCCCAGTTGGAGAAACGGGCGAGGCTCCCTCGCCAAACACTCGATCAAGTTAAGGCGTGGGCCGAAGCACGTCAGAAAGAGTTCCAAGCTGAGTTGGATGAACGCTTGCGTTCACTTCAACAGGCTGACGAATTCGGCAGTACTCGCCAACATCTCAACATGAACAGTGAGTGCGAGTACTCGGACGATGAGCGGGAAGAATCCGATACCGACGCAAACCCTCGCCATAAGGCAAAAGGGAAGCGTAAGGAAACGGACTTCCAACCGACAAGGAATTTTGGAGAAACCTTTAAACCAACGAACGCGGGGAGAAACCCACGTGACTTCTCCAAAACCTTTAGACCAACTGCTGCAAATGCAGGAAAGTCCAAGTTTGCAAGGGACATTGCGGAAGCAATCGCCCCGAGAAGTGCCAAACAAATGTCCAACATCGGCACTTATGATGGTCTATCCGACCCAGACGATCACTTGAACAGATTCATTGCGGGGGCAACCGTCAGCAACTAGACGGAACCCACGTGGTGTTATATGTTCCAGATGACACTGGTTAGAGCGGCCAGGGCATGGTTCGATCGTTTACCGGTCCACCACATCTATGATTGGGCGGACTTTCAGAACAAGTTCAGCCAACACTTCAGCCAACAGAGGAAATATACTGAAGAACAGTGGACGATCCTCAACTGCGTTAGAGAGGAGGATGAATCTTTACTAGACTTCATCACTCGCTTCAACTCCAAAAAGCTGAGTCTGGGCAACATAAGTGAAGATCTTGTTCGCGCCGCTTTCATCCAGGGCGCCGAATACCCAGAGCTTATCCGCACGTTGACGGGTAAGGACGGCATGCCATCCACATGGGATGCCATCATGACGGCGGCCAAGCGCTTTGCCGAGACAGAGAAGCAACTGGGTAGGGATCTTCCCCAGAGTACACACCTCTACACGCAGAGGACCAGAGAAAACATTGTTCGGATCGCCCGGCAGAACAAAAAGAGGAAGCTAGGTTTTTGGCAGTCAAGGGTAAACTTTGACACCTCATCCAGCTCTCGCCCTCTTGTTGGCGGAAGGGATAACACACACCCTTCAAGCCGAAAACACCGGTGGACGCCACTCACCAAAAGCGTCATGGAGATATTTGCCACCGAAAAACTACCATGGCCAAAAGCTCCAATGATCCGGCAGCGACCTAATGCGGATCAAAGCAAATCTTGTGACTTCCACGGGACAAAGGGTCATAGTACGGAGGAGTGTACATCCTTGAAGGATATTGTTGAAACATTCGTCAAGGATGGAAGACTTGCACACCTTGTGGCATCAATCAAGAAGGGAGGAAGGAATGATAACCGGTACAGAGGCAACGGACGAAAGCCCGTTGACATCAGCATCAACATGGTTCATGGCAACATCAGAGGAAGAAAAAGGCGAACGACAGAACCATGCGCGTGGAAGGAAGCTGAGGTGCGCTTCCCGCGAGTGCCAGGAGGACCCAGCAAAGAAGGCCCTATCGTCATCAAAAGCCAGCTGGGGCACTACATCACTTCCCGCACTCTTGCTGACAACGGCGCCTCGTCAACGGTGATGTACAGGCAGTTCTTCGACAAGCTAGATGACGAAGACAAGGAACGCCTGGAAACGGTCTACGCCTCGATGGAAGGGTTCGACGGCAGCACAAACACCCCCTGGGTATCCTATCTTTCCCCGTCACTCTTACGGACGGGAAACACTCCCGCACAGAAGAGGTGGACTTTGTCGTGATGAAGAAGCCACACCACACATACGACATTCTCTTCGGGAGAGACGGGATGGCAAGATTCAACGCCGTGGTATCTTCAGTCCACGGCATGATGGGATGGCCAACAGCTGAGGGTGTAGCGATGATCACCGGCATTCCCCAGGTATGCATCGCATCTGTCTCATCTAAACCCAAACCAAAGATGGCTAAACCAACCATCACCGAACCGGAAAGATGGGCCTTCAATGGCAAATACCCTGACCAGGCCGTTACCATTGGCCCAACAGTCGTTGATCCCACGCGCACCTTACTCAAACGCTTACTACAGAAAAACGCTGACATCTTCACGTGGACACCAGCTGACATGACTGGCGTACCCCGAAGTAAGGCAGAGCATAAGCTCAAGTGCGACCCAGCTGTTACGCCAGTCGTACAAAAGCGCAGAGTAATGGGGCCAGAACAAACTAACGCGTGTAGAACCCAAGTCAAGGAACTCCTTGACGCAGGCATCGCACGCGTTAGCAGATATCAAACATGGGTTGCAAATCCCGTTATGGTACCGAAGAATAACAAACAATGGCGCATGTGCATAGATTTCAAGGACTTAAACAAAGCATGCCCCAAAGATTATTATCCGTTACCCGAAATTGATCTTAAGGTGGATTCGTTAGCACCGTTTCGCCTTAAATGCTTCCTGGATGCGTATAAGGGGTACCATCAAATCCACATGGCCGTTGATGATCAGGACAAAACCGCTTTTCGGACGCCCGATGGCACATTTTGTTACCAAATGATGCCATTTGGACTTAAGAATGCCGGGTCCACATATCAACGCCTGATGGACAACCAGTTTCAGGCCCAAATTGGGAGGAACTTGGAAGTCTACATGGATGACTTGGTCATCAAAAGCCCTGACGCAGAAGCGATGTTGAAAGACATCGAAGAAACTTTCAACACGCTCAGGAAGATAAACATGAAGCTCAACCCGAGCAAGTGTTCCTTTGGGATGGAAGAAGGGAAGTTCTTGGGGGTCATCGTCACTAAAGATGGCTTCAGAGCGAACCCTGAAAAGGTCGAAGCCATTATCAAAATGGAATCACCCACTACCATCAAACAGGCTCAGACACTGAATGGACGACTAGTCGCACTTAATCGCTTTTTGGCAAACCACGAGGATAAGTCGTTTCCTTTCGTGTCAACATTGAGAAACTGTTTAAAGAAAACGCACTTCCGCTGGACACCAGAAGCGGAAGCAGCTTTTCAGGAGATTCGGTCACGCTTGATCGAACTCCCAACGCTCACAGCACCAGAAGCGGGGGAGGAGTTAATCCTATACCTTTCTGCAACAGATAGAGCAACCGGGGCGGTCCTGCTAGTTGAACGGAAAGGCATCCAGATGCCAATCTATTATGTCAGCCGTATCCTAACAAACGTAGAAACCCGGTACTCTACCATCGAAAAATTAGTCTTAGCACTTGTACACGCTTCACGCAGGTTAAGACGATATTTCCAGGGTAACCCAATCACCATTCTCACCAACTTCAAACTTGCAAACGTTCTACGCAAACCCGAGTTATCGGGACGCCTAGCCAAATGGGCAATTGAGTTGGGGGAATACGCGATAAAGTATATGCCAAGACCAGCCATAAAAGGCCAGGTTTTGGCCGACTTTATTGCGGAAGTGCCTGCATCGCGAGAAAAAGGGTGCCAGAAAGAGGCTCAACCCTCTCCAGCACAGGACATCAATGATGTCTGGCGACTCTACACTGATGGAGCAGCCAGTAACGAGGGTTCAGGCGCAGGGTTGAAACTAATCAACCCAGCAGGCCAAGAATACACTTACGCTATTCGACTGGATTTTCCAAGTACGAATAACGAAGCCGAGTATGAAGCATTCTTGGCCGGGCTGAGAATTGCGCGTAAGATGGGAGTGAAATACTTGGAAGCCCACGTGGATTCCATGTTAGTAGCCAACCAAATAAACGGGACGTACACGGCCGTGAACGACACAATGGCCCTGTACCTCGCACAAGCAAAAACCCTTATGCGCGATTTTAACGATTGCAAAGTCATACACGTCAAGCGTAGCGAAAACAAATCTGCGGATGCGTTAAGCAAGCTTGCATCATTAGCCTTCACCCACTTGGGAAAGGACATCCGCATTGAACTCCTCGGGGCACCTTCAGTCCCGCACAAGGAAATTTGTGTCATCCAAACCGGCACAGAAACGTGGATGACACCAATAATAAATTACCTTGCGGCGGGTATACTACCAGAGTCAAAAACACAGGCAAGAAAACTACGCTGTAAAGCACTGAATTATCAACTCATCGATGACATCCTTTACAGACGTAACTTTCTTGGCCCACTCTTAAGATGTGTGGACAACCAAGATGCTGACTACCTCCTAAGGGAAGTACACGAAGGCATCTGTGGAGTACACGCATGTCCACGCGCTGTTGTAGCTAAGCTAAACAACGCGGGATACTTTTGGCCGGGGATGCATACGGATGCGTTGGCATACATCAGAAAGTGTAGGTCTTGCCAGCTCTACGCACCCAACACGCATCGCCCGAAGAATGAACTTGTTCCAGTCACCTCTTCATGGCCATTTCAGAAGTGGGCCATCGATGTGACAGGCCCATTTCCTACAGCAGCAGGAAACGTTCAGTTCCTAGTAGTAGCCATCGACTACTTCACCAAGTGGATAGAAGCAAAACCCTTAGCCCAAACAACCGCGAAACATATCAAAAAATTTATTTGGGAATTTATTATTTGTCGTTTTGGACTTCCCCAGAATTTGGTGAGCGATAACGGCACCAACTTTGCTGACAAGAAGCTACAAAAGTGGCTGGAAGAACTTCAAATCACTCACACCTTTACCTCAGTGGCGCACCCGCAGGGTAATGGTGAGGTAGAAAGAGCAAATAAGAGCATCGTCGAAGGCATAAAGAAAAGACTCTTGGAACACAGATCCGGCTGGGTGGACGAGCTTCCGCACGTCCTTTGGGCAAACAGAACGCTGAAAAAGGCCAGTACGGGAGAAACCCCGTTCAGCCTCACTTATGGCACTGAAGCCATGGTCCTGGTCGAAATTGGTTTACCCTCACCAAGGGTCTTGATTCAGCCAGAAGACAATGATGCGGAAAGACGGTTAGACCTTATGCTAACCGAGGAACGCAGAGACTTAGCCGCAACGCGTGAAGAGAACTACAAGCGGCAAATGCAAAAGTACTACAACACGCGGGTAAAACTCTGCAACTTCAATGTAGGAGACTACATACTGCGTAACAACGAGGCTTCGAACCAACAACGCCCAGGAAAACTGGCCCCGGTCTGGGAAGGGCCATACATTATCAAAGAAGTTCTGAGAAAGGGCGCATACCGGCTCGAAAGGCTCGATGGCACTCCCATCCCAAGAACATGGAATGGAGCTCAATTACGCAAATGTTACATGTAGATCAATTCCAAACTTGTAAAGAAAAGGCCTAGAGCCACTTCTAATGGAAATGATTCTCCTTTCACATTGTGTTGATAGCCTTACCTTTATACTTATGAACTTCCCACACTGATATGCCGGTATTCACCGCATAAATATGGGAAGAAGTAAATTGTTACGTGTGGAAGGCGGCAAAACCCGCATAAACACATAAAACGGTAAAAAATTTCAAAAGAAAAGATAAGGAAAACCTTCACGCATGTCAGTTATAGGTAAAGTTTGGTCATCCCACTAAATGAAAGTGACGGTCCTACCCGCACAATCATGATAGAGGAAACTGAACATTAACCTATTAACAACCACGCGTACAAAGGCTAACTTATTCAAAATACTTAGAAAATTTCTAAGGAAAAGATGAGGAAAACTTCCACGCAGGACATATATAAGTAAAGTTTAGCCATCCTACTAAGTGAAAGTGACGGTCATACCCGCACAATCACGAAAGAGGAAGCGAAACTTAAACTTATAATCTGCCACGTTAAAAAGTTAACTTATCTAAGTACTAAAGAAATTGCTAAGTTAAATCAAAATATGCGTAAAATAAACAAGGCAAGGAATTAGCAAATAATCTTTATTCCATCGAAATTCAAATATTACAGGTTGCTGGGTACATACCCGCATACAAAAGAAGCTATACAAAAATAAAAATCTACTCTAATGGTGGAAAGGGATCTTCAGGATCAAGCTTCAGGACCATTTCCACTTGGACCCGCACCATCAGTAGAGCGTGGCGGTTCAAGGAAAGCTTTAAGGATAGCTAGCCCATCATCAGCAGCAGCAACTTCGTTCACCTTCTCCACCACCGGATGCGGGAAGGCGGCATACTGGTTCACTGCTTGGTCATATAAAGCTTCAGTATCCACATCAAATAAAGGGAAGTTGGAAGGCGGGATGCCTTTCTCAACGAACCCTAGACCAAGTAGGAAGCCGGCCTTTTCCCCATCCTCATGAGAAGCGTTGAGGGCTGCGCTCATGGCATCGTCGTATGATGTGTCCGTGAAGACTCGATGCACAACCTACAAGAAAAAATACAAGTATCAAAACCTTTTCTATTTACAAAGAAAAGCGTAAAGATATTATGAAATTACGCATACCTGAGACAACGCTTCTCGAAGAAGCCATTCCTTGGCAACCAGAGCCTCCTGGAGGGCGGCTTGAGCTTGGTTACAGGCGCGTTCGGCTTCACTTTTATTAAGGTTGGCAAGCAACACTTCCTTTGCAGCAGCCTCTTCAACGCCCTTTAGCTTCCGCTCAGTGTGGTCAAGCACGCCCCTCTGGTCCAAGATCTCTTGGAGCTTCTTGGCGTCTTCCATAGCCAAGGCATCATGAGCCTGCTGGAGCCTCTCTAGCTTGGCTTTAAGCTCTTCGTTCTCAATGCGTAGAGGCTCAGCAACAGCTTCAGCCTTGGTGGCCCTCTCAGTTGCGTTCCGTGCAGTTTCCTTGGCCAGCCGAAGCTGTTCGTTAACAGCTTGGGCAGCCTTGGAACGGGCCTCGAGACGGGCCTGAACTTCAACTTCAAGGGCCTTGAAGGCCTTCTCCTTCTCCGCAGCAACGGCGGAGAGCCTCCTATTCTCCTCCCGGAAAGCCCGCGCCTGAGCTACTTCTTGGATACGAGCTGCTTTTAACTTGTCGTTTTCACGACAAAGCAGCTTGACGCGCGGCTGCATCCGGGCCAGGAGAATCCGAAGCTCATTGGTTAGCCTACCCTCCTGGTAGCTAGCCATTGCTTCCCCCAACGCACCACTGGGAGCTGCGTGACGAGCCCACTCCACGCACTCCACAGGTGTGCGAAGGGTTGTTCCTCGGCGGATGTTCCATCGTGGAACATACACTTCATTGGAATCCGACACTGCAAAAAACAAAAAGCAGTTAGGAAAAGATGATATAAAAAAAAAAAGCCAAAAGAACCCTTCGCACCTGTAGGGTCGACAACAGGCCGATAGCCGCCAAACCTATCACCTGAACCCAAGGGAAATCCATCCAAGAGGTCAGGCAGATGGGAAGGAGGCAGAGGTTGGCGAGAAGCCCCAAGCATACCTGAAGGATCGGCCATCGTTGCCGATGACGGAGGAGGCATGGTGGAGGCCGCCGCGGTAGAAACCAACGGAGGTGAACTCACCGTAGGTGAACTCACAACCGTGGTCGCCGCTGCGGAGGAGCCCGCAGAAATAGTCACCGCCGGCTCAGTGAAAGATTCAGTAAATATGGCACTGATAGCCGGCGGAGATGTCGTCACAGTTGGAACAGTTGGCTCATCCGGGTGAGCAACTGAACCAACTGAAGCAGGCGCAGACGCCTGGGTCATCGCCTCAGGTAGGTTGACCAAACCTACCGTCATGGGTCCGGAGGTGCTCCTCCCCGCTCCACCCTGGAATGCGGTAGCATCCACGCCTGCACAAAGAAGATAAGTATAATGATGGAAAGCTATTAAGTTAAAAGTAAAGGAAGTTTGTACTTACGGGTTTTCTTGAGCCTAAAAGTGCGAACAGGCGGGGACGAACCCGATGGAGCCGGCCTCTTTACGCCGCTCACCGTTGTCATCCTGGGCTGCCCGGAGGTGACAGTCGTCGCAGCCTCCGGAGCAGTGGTCTTATCACCACCAGGGTTCCCCGCCACCTCCTCGCTTTCGGTCTCTGAATCAGACCGATTCACCGGATCGGCAGTGGAGGAAACCTTCGCCTTCCCCTTCCCGCCGGCAGCCTTCTTTTTCCGCACCAAAGGAGGACCATCTGCGGATTCCTCATCAGAAGACAAGATTAGAGGAATTCCAGCAGAGGTTTCAGCATTGAGAGGTCGAGGGTTGAATAACTCCTTACCTGGCCGCCTGGCGCTCAGGATCTCGTGGCCTGGCGGGTAGACCTCCACGAACCGATCCGCCGTCTGTTCAAGGATGGGCAACTCATTCTCATATAGAGCACGAGTACCCATCCGAGCGGGACCATCAGCCTCCCGAGGATGCAGGAGCGACTGCAAGTCATTCCCCTCTGAAATAAAAAAATAAACAGTTAGAAGAAAAACCTATATCAACAAAGAAGACAGAGCATACCGTAAGGGACAGAGTTCAAACCGTATTCAAGGACGATGGGAACCTGCGACGCCTCCTTCCACACCCGGCTCATCCCAAGCATCACCATCCCAGACTCCGCAAAGCGGTATACCGGAGTCTGGACCCGGGAGATCTTGGCGAACCACTCCGCCTCCTGGTAGTTGAGGGCGTGAAGGGCGGGGAGTGCTCTCCCATTCTTAAAGGTCATCGCAAGGGGGACGACGCGAGCGGAGATATAAAAAAACTCACGCTTCCACGACCGAAGACTGCGCTCGGTAGCGCAGATCTTCAACCTCTTGATCCGATTGACCAAGGTGTACCACCCCTGGATGCACCTCCAGGAGTAGAAGGTCATCAACCGATCTACGTGGGGCTCCACGCCCAGAATGAGGCACACCCACTCGAAGTGGCGGATCTTGGCGATCGCCATCGGGTGTACCTCCGTCAGATGCACGCCGTGCCTCTCCAAGACACGGTATACAAACTTCGTCAATGGGAACCTGAGATTCCCATAAACGAAGAATGCAGCGTACACCCCTATCTTGCCCTTGGGGGCATCGTACACCGTCTGGTGTGGCTCCGGAAACTCAGGCTCGAACGGCACGAGCATGAACTTCCGGACGACGTACCGATAGAGGTCGGCCGGAAGAGCACACTGGCACTCGCCAGCAGTACTCTTGTCATCCTTATCGGAAGTGGACGACGGATTCTCGACGAACACGTCAGACTCCTCGGCAAAAGAAGACATGTTTCGGATGTACAGAAACGATTTCAGAAGAATGCTCGACGGAATAGTGAGTATTCGCCGGAAATCGTTTAGAAGATGAAGAGAGAAGTGAAAGTGTGGATTACAAAGGACCCTCTCCCCCTTTATATACTCATCGCAATTAATGCGATGAATTTAATGCGGAAGAGAGAGAAATCGCAGGTGCAATGAAACTATGACACGTGGCAAAGAGCAAGCTGACAACAGCTGTTGAAAGGACGCGTGCCATTAATTTCGCGGCCACGCGCCCGAAAAATCGCGCCCACGCGCCTGAAAAAGCGCCTGGAATGACCATATACTGTCACGTCGCCATAACTTCCTGCACGTCCTGACACTGTCAGAAGAAACCGTCGGACGACGTTTCAATAGTTTGGACTGTTCTTACCCTTTCACCAACTTTTCGAATTTCAAAAAGATTCAAAAGTAAGCGGGAAAATACCCCTTACCTTGGCAACCAAGAAACTATAAGACAGGTGCGAGTACAGTGTTAAGGCAAAACCCTTCACATACTTGGCACCTGCAAGGAATTGAAGCCAAGAATACCTCGGCAACCAAGTAACCATAAGACGGGTGCGAGTACAGTGTCAAGGCAAAACCCTTCACATACTTAGCACCCGCAGGAAATTGAAGCCAGGAATACCTTGGAAGTAAAGTAACTATAAGACGAGTACGGGTACAGTGTCAAGGCAAAACCCTTCACATACCTAGCACTCCGCAGGGAATTGAAACCAAGAAGGATCTTCTGGGCAGTGCTTGCGGAAACGGGAATAACATCCCCGCATAGCGGGAACGTCGAGAACTAGACTGTTTGAACCTCCAAGATGGAATTGGTTGTTTAAACATAATTGATCACTATGTTCAAAACTACCAAAACCTCATGGAGAATCTACACAAGTGGAACTCAACGCTCCTGACTTGCGAGGAGGTTACAGACCTACCCGCATTACACCCAAAGATCAAGCAGAAAAGTCGGGAATTTCTGCGTGGCATTAGGAAAACCGCGAGAAGAATCCCCACGGAAAACCTTAAAACTAAAAACCCTTTTCAAAACCCCTTGCTAAAGTCCAAAAGTTCACCTCACTTATTAATAATTCATGAGAAGAACATTGGACTGGGGGGACTTGAAGAGGTAGGTCCCAGCAGAGCCTAGTTGGACCCGCAAGACTCACCTTGAAGAGGGACGTCTGCGCAAGGACCAACTGCTTCCGCAGGACCCACCATGCCCAGAGATGAAGACCTTACGCGCAGTACGCCAGCTGTTCCCGCAGGGAAAGCCTCCCAATGGTGAAGTACCCCGCTTGTTCCCGCAGCTGCGGATACAAGCCATCAGGGAAGGCTACCCGCACTAATAGCAAGGCTACACGCACAAGGCACTAACTCTTGATACTTCAGTAATGTCACCTGAAGGAATGAGCAAGGCGGGAATACTCCGCCCAAATGAGCCAGTCCGTATGCTTCTGGAAGATCTTTTGTACTATACCTGCCAAGGTATGGGCAAAATAGACGATCTGACCAAAACAGCCCATGAACCAATCACAAGGTGACAGCTCACCGACAACAGTACGAGGAGGAGAACCCTCTAGTACTGTTTGTCACTATTAGCCGCTGCCTACTCACCAACCCTCACTGTGGGACGTGCGTAGCCTACAGTTGGTGGAACAGTGCATAGCCGGCAGTAAAGGAACAGTATACAGCCGGCCTTGTCACTATCGGCCGCAGCCTATCCACCAACCAGCATGGCTTGTGCGTAGCCCACTGTTGGTAGAACAGGAATACTATTCAGCCGGCTGTACCTTCTTGGAAACCTACATTCGGCTATAAATACTCCAACACCTTGGAATGGTAAGGACATTATCTGATATCTCATTATCTTATCTTCTCTAGCAATCTCTTAATATACACTTATATTCAGAGCAATCTAGTCTGATTCTCACACCGGAGGGTGGTCACAAGGAGGAACCCCCCTTCTCAGTGACGAGCTTACGGTGTCTGTTTTGCAGGTCACCTGAAGAACAACTTTCTTTCTGGACCTCATCCTCGTGGGAAACATCTATTTAACCCCCAGTTTATCCGTAATCTGCCCGGGGTCAATTAGTGTTTCTTCACTCCGCAAATGAAAATCTGACACGTGTAAAATAACTTACAAGTCTGGCCAAAAAGTTTAAAAAGTTGAAGGAGCCGTCCAAAATTTTCCATTAAATCTTCTTCTCAAAAACAGTTTTCCCCGACGGTTTTTTTTGTTTACTACCAGGTCCGTACAAATTTCTCAACTTTTTGTAAATGGTGCCTTTTGAAAACCGTCTCCCAAAACGCATTTTAGAAGAATTTGTTTCGAGAAGACGAAAAATAAAATACCATGATACACATATCTCCCTTCTTAATCCCACCAACCGGAATCCAAAAATCACCAGATTTGTAGATCATGAGCTTGTGTTTAAGATCATCCACTCCATCTTCACTTATTAAACACAAGCGTTCCATTTCGCTAAGCACCTTAATAATGCAAGATGATGATGATTTGAGAGACCCATCAGATGAGAATTTTGTGAGTGGATTTCCACCATTAAAAAGGTGATAGGTGATGGTGATGGTGATGATGATGAGTCTACATGTTCATGAGGTTCAACCATGGATGATGATGATGATTTTTTAGTTTTTCGTCTCATTGGAACAATTTTTTCTAAAATGCGTCCTGGCTGACGGAATTCAAAAGACACCTTTTTCAAAAACTTAAGAATTTGTACGGACCAGCTAGAAAAAAAAAACAGTTGGGGAAGACTGCTTGTAAGAAGAAAATTTAATGAGAAAATTTGGACGGCTCCCTCGACTTTTTAAACTTTTTGGCCGGACTTGTAAGCTATTTTACACGTATCAAATTTTCATTTACGGAGAAATCTCGTTGGAACGTTTGCCAAAGTGTTACCCCGGTTCAAATTTTTTGGTTTATTTTAAGAATATTAATGATTAGTGAGTCATTTTTCATTTTATATCTTTTCAAATAATCCATTTTAAGAATTTTCCTGAAATAAATGAAATGTGTCCTTTTATTATTTTGATACGTTAGTATAAACAGGAATAAATAGTAAAATTTTCTAAAAATAATTACTTGGGAGGACAATGGGCCCTTGGTTCAGGCTGCAGACAGGCACACGTGACCATAAGTACGGTGGGAACCTGATTTGATTATATAAAATTTTATCAATTATTTTGATACGACTGAATTTTATACTTAGTCTATATTTCTGCTTATGTATTTCATGAAAAAAATTAGATGTGGTTCAATGGTAGAGCACTCATTTTATTAGTGAAAGGTAGTGAGTTCAAACCTTACTATAACTAACTTACAAGGGAGATATGAGGGATGACCCTGGCTTGCCAGGGTTCGAGTCCTGATCTCACCCGGTTTTACCGGCTCCTCGCTGTCGTGCCGTTTGGCGGGCGTGGGGGTCGGGTTTTATCCAGGGACTCCCTCAATTGGTGGACCGCTAGGAGCTCCGTCTGTCCGGACTCGTTGTCGGATCGGACTACCTTTAGCCAATTGAGAACCCGGCGTTAAGTTGGTCGTTCCAAAAAAATTTTCAGAAAAAAAAAAAACCACCACTTAAATATAACAAATGTACGTGGATATATTCATACAAATATAACCGATAATTTCTTTTGTCATTCTTTAAAGTGCCATGAAATAATAATTTAGATATTTACTAAATATACTAACTTTGACAAAAATTTAAATCCTCACCAAATCAATTATGAAAATATTATAAACCTAGCCATAACCGATTGATTTTCAAAACCCTATAAACCCTTGAATTCAACACAATCAAATATAAACCTAGCCATAACCGATTATTTTCAAAACCCTATAAACCCTTGAATTCAACACAATCAAAACCTCACACAATGTTAGGGAGGACGGTGTTGAGCAACGGCTAACCCTGGTTCCCCGTTGCCACGCCTCCCACATTTAAAGGTAGTATCCCCGAATATTTTATGTGAAATATGTAGTTGTTATTTTAGTTGTTGAACGGCTAGTTTTTAATTCTTTTTTTTTCCTTTATAAATAACCAAACACACTAACCATTTTCTACACACTATTCTACACAATTTTCAATTTCTCTTCAAATTCAAACAATTTTTATATGGAGCAATCAAATCCCCAATGAATTGCATCAAGAAGATGGAGCCATGAAGAAGAAGTACCATTATCTAAGGCTTGGGTCTATGCTTTTGAAGACATGGACCCTGTGGAGCAATGAACGTTGGGTTTTGGCCACGAGTTTAGAACTATTTTGTTTCGAAGGGAGGATTAAGCGATCGTACATAACACCAAGCGTGTTCGAAATGACGACATATGACCTGACAAATTAACGTTCGCGATAATGACACCTTTTACTCATAATAAAAGTCAAAAAACCGACGGAATTGGGAATAATATTTTTATCTATTTTTATTGAATAAAATGTTGTTTAATTATTATGTATTTTTCGATTTATAATGTATGCATTTTTATTTATTTTGACTTTTTAAATTTATAATTTTTGAGTTATTTTTAATTAAAATTAAAATTCTTTAGGGTAGTTCGGGCACACCATTGTTAGCCCTTAGAATGGTCCAGGAGTACTTAAGGATAAAGATGACGTGTCAGTGCAAGATTGATCGCTTACTTAGGGTAGTTTCACTACCTTTAGGTAACCACACTCTCCACCCTTAGAGTCCTTGTTTACTAAAATCAAACCTGTAAAAGGAACTCATAGGTATACATGTGTGTTTAATTTTCATTTAATAGTAATATGGCCATGCAGTATACCCGTGATAAGTGCAATAAAAAACCGTGTGGCTATGGAATTGCGTCGGTAATCATCGTGCCCGCCATAGTTTCCATTCTACCTGGCATGGCAAGCAGAAACCATTCACGTGGATGATTCATCAAAATATAGCGTTAATAGTTTTTTTTAGTTAAGTTACTGTTCTAAATAATAAAAAAAAGTTACCCCTGTATAACCACAAAAATATATATAGACTATTTTTACATAATACTCTATACACGTACAATACTACTATGCTAGCTCTCTTTTTTATTTACCGATATGAATTCGAACAGCTCAAATAATCCTTTTACATAATACTCTATATATACCGATATGCGATCAGGTATACATGCGGGGTACTTCACCATTGGGAGGCTTTCCCTGCGTGTACAGCTTGCGTACTGCGCGTAAGGTTCTATGAGCATGGTGGGTCCTGCGGGAGCAGATGGTCTTTGCGCCGACGTCCCTGTTCAAGGTGAGTCTTGCGGGACCAACTGGGCTCTGCTGGGACCTACCTCTTCAAGTCCCCCCAGTCCAATGTTCTTCTCACGAATGTTCAATAAAGTGAGGTGAACTTTTGGACTTTAAGCAAGGGGTTTTGAAAAGGTTTAGTTTTAAGGTTCTCCGTGGGGATGCTTCCCGCGGATTTCCTAATGTCACTTGCAAAAATTCCCGATTTTTTTTTTTTGCTTGATCTTTGGGTATGATGCGGGTAGGTATGTAACCTTCTCGCAAGTCAGGAGCGTTGAGTCTCACTTGTGTGGATTCTCCTTGAGGTTTTAGTGGTTTTGAACATAGTGATCAATTATGTTTAAACCACCAATTCCATCCTGGAGCCTCAAAAAATGTATTTCTCGACGTTCCCGCTATGCGGGGATGTTATTTCCGTTTCCACAAGCATTGCCCAAAAGATCCTTCTTGGTTTCAATTCCCTGCGGAGCGCTAGGTATGTGAAGGGTTTTGCCTTAACACTGTACCCGCGCTCGTCTTACAGTTACTTTACTTTCAAGGTACCCCTGGCGTCAATTCCCTGCGGGTGCTAGGTATGTGAAGGGTTTTGCCCTAACACTGTACCCGCACCCGCCTTATAGTTACTTTGTTGCCGGGGTTTTCTTGGCTTCAATTCCCTGCGGGTGCTAGGTATGTGAAGGGTTTTGCCTAAACACTGTACCCGCATCCGTCTTATGGTTACTTGGTTGCCAAGGTAAGGGGTATTTTCCCGCTTACTTTTGAATCTTTTTGAATTTTGAATTTTGAAATTCGAAAGGTTGGTAAGGATAAGAACGGTCCAGACATCTGAAACGTCGTGTGGCGATTTCTTCTGACTGTGTCAGGACGTGCAGGAAGTTATGGTGACGTGACAGAACATGGTCATTCCAGTCGCTTTTTTAGGCGCGTGGGCACGATTTTTCGGGCGCGTGGCCGCGAAATTACTGGCACGCGTCCTGTCAACAGCTGTTGCCAGCTTGCTTTTTGCCACGTGTCATAGTTTCATTGCACCTTCGATTTCTCTCTCCTCCGCATTAAATTCACCGCATTAATTGCGATTACTATATAAAGGGGGAGAGGGTTATTTGCAATTCACACTTTTCACTCTTCTCTTCATCTTTAAGGCGATTTCCGGCGAATACTCCTTTATTTAATCGAGCATTCTCTCGAAATCGTTTTCTTCTTCCTCTGCAAGATGTCTTCACGTGATGCTGAAGCTGTGGCCGACGACAGGAGTACTGCTGGCGAGTGCCAGTGTGCTCTGCCCGGCGATCAGTACCGGTATGTTGTCAGGAAGTTCATGCTCGATCCCCTCGAGCCTGAGTTTCCTGAATCCCACCAGACCGTGTACGATGCCCCCAGAGGCAAGATCGGGGTTTATGCTGCATTTTTTGTCTATGGGAATCTTAGATTCCCATTGACAAAATTTGTTTACCGTGTCCTTGAGAGGCACGGTGTTCATTTGACCGAGCTGCACCCCATGGCGATCGCCAAGATTCGCCATTTTGAGTGGGTGTGCCGGATTTTGGGCATCGAGCCCCATGTGGACCGCCTGATGACCTTCTATACCTGGAGGTGCATCCAGGGGTGGTACACCCTGACGACCCGTATCAAGGGTCTGAAGATTTGCGACACCGAGCGCAGTCTTCGCGCGTGGAAGCAGGAATTCTTCTACATTTCTGCCCGCGCCGTCCCCCTTGCCATGAAGTTTAAAAATGGCCAAGCGATACCGAGCCTTTACGCCCCCAATTACCAGGAGGCGGAATGGTTTTCGAAGATATCCCGGGTCCAATCTCCGGTTTACCGGTTTGCGGAGTCCGGGATGGTCATGTTAGGGATGAGCCGGGTGTGGAAGAATGCGTCTCAGGTTCCCATCCTTCTGGAATATGGTTTGAACTCTATTCCCTATGGTATGTCTTGTCTTTCTTTTTGATACGAGTTTGTCTTCTAACTGTTTCTTTTCTTTCAGAGGGAAATGATTTGGAGTCGCTTCTGTACCCGCGGGAAACCGACGGTCCCGCGCGGATGGGTACTCGTGCTCTGGACGAGGGCGAGTTGCCCATCCTGGAGCAAACGGCGGATCGGTTTGTGGAGGTCTATCCGCTGGGCCACGAGATCCTGAGCCACCGGCGGCCAGGTAAGGCGATATTCTTTCCTCAATCCCTCAATGCTGTACCCGCTGCTGGAATTAACGACCTGTCTTCTGAGGAATCCTCAGATGCTCCTCCGTTGGTGCGGAAGAAGAGGGTTGCCGGCGGGAAAGGGAAGGAGAAGGCCTCCACAGCTGATCCGGTGATTTTATCTGACTCTGAGTCGGATAATGAAGAGGTGGCGGGGAACCCCGGTGGTGAGGAGACCACTGCTCCGGAGGCTACGACTGTTACCTCCGGAGATCCAGCGACGACGACGGTGATCGGTACCAAGAGGCCGGCTCCATCGGGTTCCTCCCCGCCCGTCCGTACGTTCAGGGTCAAGAAAACCCGTAAGTACAATCATAGTTTCTTTCTTTGTAGATTTATCACTATAAATTTATCTAACACTTTCTTCTTTGTGCAGGCGTGGATGTTGACGCATTCTAGGGTGAAGCGCAGAGGAGTACCCTTCCGCCAATGACGGTAGGCTTGGTCAGCCTACCTGAGGCGTCGACCCAGGTGACTGCGCCTGCTTCCGCTGGTTCAGTTGCTCCTGAGCAGACTGTTCCAGCTGAGATGACGTCACCGCCGGCCGTGAGTGCGATTTTTACAGCATCCTTCACAGAGCCGGCGGTTACTGCTGCTGCTGACTACGAGGCGGCGACCACGGCGGCGACCACAACGGCGACCACGGCGGCTGCCACCATGCCCGCGCCACCGGCACCGATGGCCGGACCATCAGGTACGCGCAGGGCTTCCCGCCGATCTTTGCCACCTTCCCGTCTGCCTGACCTGTTGGATGGATTTCCTTTAGGTTCAGGTGATGGGTTTGGCGGCTATCGGCCTGTCATTGACCCTACAGGTGCGTGGGGTTCCTTTCTTTTTCCCTTGTTTTTTATCATCTTTTCCTTACTGCCTTTGTTTCTTTTGCAGTGTCGGATTCCAATGAAGTGTATGTTCCGCGATGGAACATACGCCGAGGAACAACCCTTCGTACCCCTGTGGAGTGCGTGGACTGGGCTCGCCACGCTGCTCCTCATGGTGCGTTGGGGGAGGCCATGGCTAGCTACCAGGAGGGTAGGCTAACCAATGAGCTTCGGGTTCTCCAAGCCCGGATGCAGCCGCGCGTCGAGCTGCTTTGTCGTGAAAACGACAAGTTGAAAGCAGCTCGCGCCAAGGACGTATCTGAGGCGCGTGCTCTTCGGGAGGAGAACCAACAGCTGGCGGCAGCTGCAGCCGACAAGGAGAAGGCCTTCAAGGCCCTCGAGGTTGAAGTTCAGGCGCGACTCGAGGCCCGCTCCAAGGCTGCCCAAGCTGTGAATGAACAGCTTCGGCTGGCCAGGGAGACTGCGCGAAACGCAACCGAGAGGGCTGCCAAGGCTGAAGCCGTTGCTGAGCCTTTGCGTGTGGAGAATGAGGAGCTCAAGGCCAAATTAGAGGCTCTCCAACGCGCTCATGATGCCTTGGCAATGGAAGATGCCAAGAAACTACAGGAAATCCTGGACCAGAGGGGGGTGCTTGACCACACCGAGCGGAAGCTTAAGGGCGTCGAAGAGGCTGCCGCAAAGGAAGTTTTACTTGCCAACCTTAACAAGAGCGAAGCCGAACGCGCCCATAACGAAGCTCAAGCTGCCCTCCAATGGCTTCTTCGAGAAGCGTTGCCTCACGTATGTTTAGTTTTATCTTCACGCTTTTCTTTTGTAAGAAAAGGTTCTAATACTTGTGTTTTCTTTGTAGGTTGTGCGTCGGGTCTTTTCAGAGACCTCTTACGATGATGCTATGACCGCAGCCCTCGACGCTTCTCATGAGGATGGGGAACGGACCGGCTTCCTGCTTGGTCTAGGGTTTGCTGAGAAAGGCGTTCCGCCTTCCAACTTCCCTCTGTATAATGCGGATACCGAAACTATTTATGACCAAGCAGTGAACCATTATGCTGCCTTCCCGCATCCGGTGGTGGAGAAGGTAAATGAAATTGCTGCTGCTGATGATGGGCTTGCTGTCCTTAGAGCTTTCCTTGAACCGTCCTGCTCTGCTGATGGTGCGGGTCCAAGTGGAAGTGGTCCTGAAGCATGATCCAAAAGATCCCTTTCCACCACTAGCGTAGATATTTGCTCTTACTTCTTTTGTATGCGGGTATATACCCAGCAATGTTTGTAATATTCAAGTTGAAATAATGTGTTTGTCCTTTTCTTTATTTAACGCATGTTTACACTTGGCAATTTCTTTAGTACTTAGATAAGTTAACTTTTTGACATGGTAAATTATAAGTTTATTTTTTCTTCCTCTTTCATGATTGTGCGGGTAAGACCGTCACTTGCACTTAGTAGGATGGCTAAACTTACATTTATCCTGCGCGGAAGTTTTCCTTATCTTTTCCTTGAAATTTTCTAAGTGTTCAGAATAAGTTAACCCTTGAACGTGGTAGATGATAGGTTGAAGTTTTGCTTCCTTGTTTGTGATTGTGCGGGTAAGACCGTCACTTGCACTTACAAGGATGGCTAAACTTAACTTACATCTGACCTGCGTGTAGGTTTTCCTTATTATTTTTTAGTATAAGTTAACCTTTGAACGTGGTAGATGATAGGTTGAAGTTTTGCTTCCTTGTTCGTGATTGTGCGGGTAAGACCGTCACTTGCACTTACAAGGATGGCTAAACTTAACTTACATCTGACCTGCGTGTAGGTTTTCCTTATTATTTTTTAGTATAAGTTAACCTTTGAACGTGGTAGATGATAGGTTGAAGTTTTGCTTCCTTGTTCGTGATTGTGCGGGTAAGACCGTCACTTGCACTTACAAGGATGGCTAAACTTAACTTACATCTGACCTGCGTGTAGGTTTTCCTTAGAACTTTTTAACATTTTTAGCGTTGTTTATGCGGGTTTTGCCGCCTTCCACACGCAACTACTTACTTCTTCACGCATTGGTGCGGTGAATACCGGCACATGGGAAGTTCATAAGTTAAAGGCAAGGCTATCAACACATTGTGTAAGGAGAATCATTTCCATTAGAAGTGGCTCTAAGCCTTTTCTTTACAAGTTTGGAATTGATCTACATATAACATCTGCGTAATTGAGCTCCATTCCATGTTCTTGGGATAGGAGTGCCATCGAGCCTTTCAAGCCGGTATGCGCCTTTCCCCAGGACTTCTTTGATAATGTATGGCCCTTCCCAGATCGGTGCCAGCTTTCCTGAGCGCTCTTGGTTTGAAGCCTCGTTGTTACGCAGTATGTAGTCTCCTTCCTTGAAGTTGCAG
Organism: Bidens hawaiensis; assembly: GCF_021521415.1. NCBI lineage: Eukaryota > Viridiplantae > Streptophyta > Magnoliopsida > Asterales > Asteraceae > Bidens > Bidens hawaiensis. The sequence goes on along the minus strand of NW_027496963.1, from coordinate 103,207 downwards.
AGTTTTACCCGCGTGTTGTAGTACTTTTGCATTTGTCGTTTGTAGTTCTCTTCACGCACTGCGGCTAAGTCTCTGCGTTCCTCGGTTAGCATAAGATCCAACCGTCTTTCCGCATCATTGTCTTCTGGCTGACTCAAGACCCTTGGTGAGGGTAGACCAATTTCGACCGGGACCATGGCTTCAGTGCCATAAGTGAGGCTGAACGGGGTTTCTCCCGTACTGGCCTTCTTCAGCGTTCTGTTTTCCCAAAGGACGTGCGGAAGCTCGTCCACCCAGCCGGATCTGTGCTCCGAGAGTCTTTTCTTTATGCCATCAACGATGCTTTTGTTTGCTCTTTCCACCTCACCATTACCTTGCGGGTGTGCCACTGAGGTAAAGGTGTGGGTGATTTGAAGTTCTTTCAGCCACTGCTGTAGCTTCTTGTCAGCAAAGTTGGTGCCGTTATCGCTCACCAAATTCTGTGGAAGTCCAAAACGACAAATTATAAATTCCCAAATAAATTTTTTGATATGCTTTGCGGTTGTTTGGGCTAAAGGTTTTGCTTCTATCCACTTGGTGAAGTAGTCGATGGCTACCACTAGGAACTGAACATTTCCTGCTGCTATAGGAAATGGGCCTGTCACATCGATGGCCCACTTCTGAAATGGCCACGAAGAAGTGACTGGAACCAGTTCGTTTTTTGGGCGATGCGTGTTAGGTGCGTAAAGCTGGCAAGACCTGCATTTTTGATGTATGCCAGTGCATCCGTATGCATCCCCGGCCAAAAGTATCCCGCGTTGTTTAACTTGGCTACAACAGCGCGGGGACCTGCGTGTACCCCACAGATGCCTTCGTGTACTTCCCTTAAGAGGTAGTCGGCATCTTGGTTGTCCACGCATCTCAAGAGTGGGCCAAGAAAGTTACGTCTGTAAAGGACGTCATTGACGAGTTGATAATTCAGTGCTTTACAGCGTAGTTTTCTTGCCTGTGTTTTTGACTCTGGTAGTATTCCTGCTGCAAGGTAATTTATTATTGGTGTCATCCACGTTTCTGTACTGGTTTGGATGACACAAATTTCCTTGTGCGGGACTGATGGTGCTTCGAGGAGTTCAATGCGGATGTCCTTTCCCAAGTGGGTGAAGGCTAGTGATGCAAGCTTGCTTAACGCATCCGCAGATTTGTTTTCGCTGCGCTTGACGTGTATGACTTTACAATCACTAAAATCACGCATAAGGGTTTTTGCCTGGGCGAGGTACAGGGCCAGGTGTCGTTCACAGCCGTGTACGTCCCATTTATTTGGTTGGCCACCAGCATGGAATCCACGTGGGCTTCCAAGTTTTTCACTCCCATCTTACGCGCAATTCTCAAACCGGCCAAGAATGCTTCATATTCGGCTTCATTATTCGTACTTGGAAAATCCAACCGAATAGCGTAAGTATATTCTTGGCCTGCTGGGTTGGTTAATTTTAACCCTGCGCCTGAACCCTCGTTACTGGCTGCTCCATCAGTGTAGAGTCGCCAGACATCATTGACGTCCTGTGCTGGGGAGGGTTGAGCCTCCTCCTGGCACTCTTTCTCCCTTGAAGCGGGGACTTCTGCAATAAAATCGGCCAAGACCTGGCCTTTTATGGCTGGTCTTGGCTTGTACTTAATTGCATATTCTCCCAATTCAATTGCCCATTTGGCTAGACGTCCCGATAATTCGGGTTTGCCTAGAACGTTTGAGAGTTTGAAGTTGGTGAGAATGGTGATTGGGTGGCCCTGGAAATATCGTCTTAACCTGCGTGAAGCATGTATAAGTGCTAAGACTAATTTTTCGAGGGTAGAGTACCGGGTTTCTACGTCTGTTAGTACACGGCTAACATAATAGATTGGCATCTGGATGCCCTTTCGTTCTACTAGCAGGACTGCCCCGGTTGCTCTATCTGTTGCGGAAAGGTATAGGATTAACTCCTCTTCCGCTTGTGGTGCTGTAAGTGTTGGGAGTTCGATCAGGCGTGACCGAATCTCCTGAAAAGCTGCTTCCGCTTCTGGTGTCCAGCGGAAGTGCGTTTTCTTCAAGCAGTTTCTCAATGTTGACACGAAAGGAAACGACTTATCTGCATGGTTTGCCAAGAAGCGATTAAGTGCGACTAGTCGTCCATTCAGTGTCTGAGCCTGTTTGATGGTGGTAGGTGATTCCATTTTAACAATGGCTTCGACCTTTTCAGGGTTCGCTCTAAAGCCATCTTTAGTAACAATGACTCCCAAGAACTTCCCTTCTTCCATCCCAAATGAACACTTGCTCGGGTTGAGCTTCATGTTTATCTTTCGGAGCGTGTTGAAAGTTTCTTCAATGTCTTTCAACATCACCTCTGGCTCGAGGCTTTTGATGACCAAATCATCCATATAGACTTCCAAGTTTCTCCCGATTTGGGCATTAAAATCTTTGTCCATTAGTCGTTGGTACGTGGACCCTGCATTCTTAAGTCCGAATGGCATCATTTTATAACAAAATGTACCATCGGGCGTCCGAAATGCGGTTTTGTCCTGGTCATCAATGGCCATGTGGATTTGGTGGTACCTCTTATACGCATCCAAGAAGCATTTAAGGCGAAATGGTGCCAACGAATCCACTTTGAGATCAATTTCTGGTAACGGATAACAATCTTTGGGGCATGCTTTGTTCAAATCTTTGAAATCTATGCACATGCGCCATTGTTTGTCATTCTTCGGTACCATTACGGGATTTGCAACCCATGTTTGATATCTACTAACGCGTACGATGCCTGCGTCAAGGAGTTCCTTGACTTGGGTTCTACACGCGTTAGTTTGTTCAGGCCCCATTACTCTGCGCTTTTGTACGACTGGCGTAACAGCTGGATCGCACTTGAGCTTATGCTCCGCCTTACTTCGGGGTACACCAGTCATGTCAGCTGGTGCCCATGCAAAGATGTCAGCGTTTTTCTGCAGTAAGCGTTTGAGTAAGGTGCGGGTGGGATCAACGATTGTTGGTCTAATGGTAACGGCCTGGTCGGGGTATTTGCCATTGAAGGCCCATTTTTCTGGTTCAGTGATGGTTGGTTTAGCCTTTTTCGGTTTGGGTTTAGATGAAACAGATGCAATGCATACCTGGGGAATGCCAGAGATCATTGCTACACCCTCAGCAGTTGGCCATCCCATCATGCCATGGACTGAAGATACCACGGCGTTGAATCTTGCCATCCCGTCTCTTCCGAATAGGATGTCGTACGTATGATGTGGCTTTTTCATCACGACAAAATCCACGTCTTCTGTGCGTGAATGATTCCCATCAGTAAGAGTAACGGGGAAAGATAGGATACCCAGGGGTGTTTCTGTACTTCCGTCAAACCCTTCCATTGAAGCGTAGACCGTTTCCAAGCGTTCTTTGTCTTCATCATCCAGCTTATCGAAGAACTGTCTGTACATCACTGTCGACGAAGCGCCGTTGTCAGCAAGAGTGCGTGAAGTGATGTAGTGCCCCAGCTGGCTTCTGATGACGATGGGGCCTTCTTTGCTGGGGCCTCCTGGCACTCGCGGGAAGCGCACCTCAGCTTCCTTCCACGCGCATGGTTCTGCCACCCGTCTTTTTCTTCCCCTGACCTTGCCATAAACCATGTTGATGCTGATATCGACGGGCTTTCGTCCGTTACCTCTGTACCGGTTGTCATTCCTTCCTCCCTTCCTGATCGATGCCACAAGATGTGCAAGCCTTCCATCCTTGACAAATGTCTCAATAATATCCTTCAAGGATGTGCACTCTTCAGTACCATGACCTTTTGTCCCGTGGAAATCACAGGATTTGCTTTGATCCGCATTAGGTTTCTGCCGGATCAATGGGGCTTTAGGCCATTGCAATTTTTCCGTGGCGAATATCTCCGTGACGCTCTTCGTGAGTGGCGTCCACCGGTGTTTTCGGTTTGAAGGGTGTGTGTTGTCCCTTCCGCCAACAAGAGGGCGAGAGCTGGATGAGGTGTCAAAGTTTACCCTTGACTGCCAAATACCTAGCCTCCTCTTTTTGTTCTGCCGGGCGATCCGGACATTGTTCTCTCTGGTCCTCTGCGTGTAGAGGTGTGTACTCTGGGGAAGATCCCTTCCCAGTTGCTTTTCCGTCTCGGCAAAGCGCTTTGCCGCCGTCATGATGGCATCCCAAGTTGATGGCATGCCATCCTTACCCGTCAATGTGCGGATAAGTTCTGGGTATTCGGCGCCTTGGATGAAGGCGGCGCGAACCAGATCTTCACTTATGTTGCCGAGACTAAGCTTTTTGGAGTTGAAGCGAGTGATGAAGTCTAGTAGAGATTCATCCTCCTCTCTCACGCAGTTAAGGATCGTCCACTGCTCTTCAGTGTACTTCCTCTGTTGGCTGAAATGCTGGCTGAACTTGTTCTGAAAGTCCGCCCAGTCATATATGTGGTGGATCGGTAAACGATCGAACCATGCCCTGGCCGCTCCGACCAGAGTCATCTGGAACATGTAGCACCACGTGGGTTCCGTCCAGTTGCTGACGGTAGCCCCCGCAATGAACCTGTTCAAATGGTCGTCTGGGTCGGATAGACCATCATAAGTGCCAATGTTGGACATTTGTTTGGCACTTCTCGGGGCGATTGCTTCCGCAATGTCCCTTGCGAACTTTGACTTCCCTGCATTTGTAGCAGTTGGTCTAAAGGTTTTGGAAAAGTCACGCGGGTTTCTCTCCACGATTGGTTTAAAGGCTTCCCCAAAATTCCTTTTTGGTTGGACGTCCGTTTCCTTACGCTTCCCTTTCGCCTTATGGCGAGGGTTCGCGTCGGTGTCGGACTCCAACTCGTCGTCAAAGTACTCGCAGTCACTGCTCATATTGAGGTGTTGGCGAGTACTGGCGAATTCGTCAGCCTGTTGAACTGAACGCAAGCGTTCGTCCAATTCGGCTTGGAATTCTCTTTGCCGTGCTTCGGCCCACGCCTTCACTTGATCTAGTGTTTGGCGAGGAACCTTCGTTCGTTTTTCCAGTTGGGTATCGGAGAACCCCAATGGAATATTTACTCCACTTGCCCCGGCTTGGGTAGTCGGGGTAGTGTTCGTAAGGATTGTATAACCACCGGTGTTCCCCCCAGTTGCTGGGGTTGTTACCGGGGTTTCTTGGTCGGTTACTGGCCTTTGAACCGGAGTAACGTTAACCATTTCTTCAGAAATTGTGAAAAAACTAAAATAGTTCTAGCTTTTATCCCACGGATGGCGCCAATGAAGAAACACTAGGTGACCCGGTACAGATTATAGATAATCTGGGGGTTAAGTAATGTTTCCCACGGATGAGGTCTAGCTGAGAAGGCTGTTCTTCAGGAGACCTGCAAAACAAACACCGTAAGCTCGTCACTGAGAAGGGGGGGGGGGGGGGTTCCTCCTTGTGACCACCCTCCGGCGTGAGAATCAGACTAGGTTGCTCTGAATATAAGTGTATATTAAGAGATTGCTAGATAACTGGATAGCAGATGATCTTACCATTCCGAGATGTTGGAGTATTTATAGCCGAAGGTAGGTTTCCAAGCAGGTACAGCCGGCTGAATAGTATTCCTGTTCTACCAACAGTGGACTATGCACAGGCCATACTGGTTGGTGGGTAGGTTACGGCCAACAGTGACAAAGTCGGCTGCACTATTCCACCAACTGTAGATTATGCACGTCCCACCTACTGTGGATTGTACGCAGGCCATGCTGGTTGGTGAAAAGGTTACGGCCAATAGTAACACTATTCCACCAACTGTAGGCTGCGCATGTCCCACAGTAAGGGTTGGTGAGTAGGCAGCGGCTAATAGTGACAAACAGTACTAGAGGGTGCTCCTCCTCGCACTGTTGTCGGTGAGCTGTCACCCTGTGATTGGCTCATGGGTTGTTCTGGTCAGATCGTCTGTCCTATCCATACCTTGGTAAGTATAGTACAAAAGATCTTTCAGAATCATACAGACTGGCTCATTTAGGCGGGATTGTTCCTGCCTTGCTCATTCCTTCATGTGACTACTGAAGTATCTATTGTCTTGTGCGTGTAGCCCTGCTGTCTGCGGGTAGCCTTCCCTGATGGCTTGTATCCGCAACTGCGGGAACAGGCGGGGTACTTCACCATTGGGAGGCTTTCCCTGCGTGTACAGCTTGCGTACTGCGCGTAAGGTTCTATGAGCATGGTGGGTCCTGCGGGAGCAGATGGTCTTTGCGCCGACGTCCCTGTTCAAGGTGAGTCTTGCGGGACCAACTGGGCTCTGCTGGGACCTACCTCTTCAAGAATGTATCTTTATACTCATGGGTATATATACCCTTTCATAACCAAACATGCCTCGTGTTTTTAAATCTGACCTTCAGCCATAAGTTTTTGTTTATACACACACTTGACACTTCATTCCAATGGCATGTTTCCTATCGGTTAAAGATCAAGTGTTATGAATCTTTAATGCTTGTAAGTCAACCTCCGTACGGTTGCCTTTACCCACTCTTTGTGCTCCAGATTGAAGCCTAAAATAAGAATACTGAAAATCGGTCCATGATTATATTTTTATATTTAAAAAAAAAGGACTAAATGTGTAGGGAACTGAATTTACAATTTCTCCATTTAATATAATAGATCATTATATGCTTACACACATGTATGTGTTAAGGGAGAAAGGAAATATATAAACTATGTTATATTACAGAATTACCGATATGAGTGACATAAGAGAAAAGATAGACGACGTAGAGGATGTGGTGATGATACAGGGTTGGGCGGGGAATATATATATGAGAGGGGAGGAGAAAGAGTGGTTGCCCGAACATGGGAGGAGTAGGGTTCTTCAAAAAATTCATTGCTCATAGCTAGCTCACTCTAAAATGTGTCATTTATGACCAAGATTAGATGAGTGGGCTCGTTTGTAAGAGCCAAACTTGTTACAATGTATAAGCTCGCTCGTTGGCCCACTCATTTGACTCGTTTAAGCGTAACTAATTAAGTTTTAAATCTTTATGAGTTTCCAATGCAATTTTTAATTAGTAGGCTCGTATAATATGGTTCATAAGTCAACTAGTGACATGATAAGATTAAATTTAATTTAAAATGCTTGCTCAATATTTTGTGAGCCAGACTTTAGAGCCGAGTTGACTTGACACGGTTATTTTCATTCTCAAACCCGAGTTGTAGCTGGTGCCAGTAGCTGACTTGCCCATTAATTAAACAATCCAATGAGGAAAAGAGGATGTCGTCGTCCCTTTCTTTTTTTTTTAACAATGTTTGGAACTACCCCCAATATTCGCGTGAGACTTTCTGAGACGGGATCCATCCATATTGATTTTGGCGTTTCAGACTTGACTCACCCAGGAACAACATTAAGAAGAAAACCCACCACTTTGAAAAAATCTATTAAGTCAAGTTACAAACCTGAGACCTCAAAAATCTCAAGCCTTACCTATTATCTACATGCAATTGAACCAGAAGCCCAAATATTGCATCACCTCAGTTGAAAAGGGACTTAGTCTCAAGTCCTTTACCTTCCAACTCTTTCTAAAAAGAATACATAGAAAAATAAAATGAAACTTTCCCTTGCGGCATTTCTTTACTTCTGAAAATTTATTGCATCAAAATAAATTTCTTTCAAAATATTCTAGTTTAATAATTATCTAGCTGCTTTATTCTTTCTAAATACTCTTATGTACTTAAAAAGAGTAAAATTAATACTTAACTTTTGAAATTAATATGTTGGGTTTATATTTGTTCATCAAACTCAACTAAGTTACTATTGATGCTCAGTTAGTTCCGATGAAGAAAAGTACGTTAATAATAAAAACTGAGTGGGAAATGCCTTTGAAAAAGATTTATTGCTGATAAGACAATTTGTTATTGTTGGCAAACTACCACCAATAGAAACTTGGTCCGGATATAACAACTTTGTGCTAACACACAAGTTGTTGACAAAAGAACATGGCACTGGAAGAAGAGTTGTCATCGAAGGTCAAAGGAACTGAGGTAACTTCTTGTTGATAAGGTAAATTTCCACTTTGAGAGGTGGGTATGGATGCGGCATGCATGGCTCAGCTGGCAATTCAAGATGCTAGGGAAAACTGACGCATCCTAGTGGCACGTGTGTGTATGAGCGGCATATATATGCTTGCCAGGGGAACCGCAAAATCATATGGCTTATGTACAACTATATGGTTTAATTAAAATGTTTAATTTATGTGAATTACTCAAATGGTGAAATGTTACCCTAAAGTGTATTGTTATACAATTTCAAGACTGCTTTAGCATGTTGGAAAATTTATTCTTATAGAAGATTATTGCAACCTCTTCTAATATACTTCTATTTTATTATGGATGTTATTATAAGATTTCTTAAGTTTTATAGAACACATCAATGTATTTATTTATTTATTTGTATAAATAATCACTTTTGTAGAACTTTTTTATTTTGATAAAACTTGTTTTAGTTGTGATTTTTAACTTCGAGTTCATCCATTTTCTCGTTAAGCAGTACTTTTACAACTTTTGAATTATTTAAAAAAATTTGGTTTGGTTTAAAAATATATTCTAATCTTTATAAAAATTCACATCACACATTTTTTAAATTGATGTGTCTTGAATACCCAAACGTTGATAAATCATATCTTCTTAAACTGCTTGGTTTATCGAATTCCGCTATTGATGTGATAGATTGACAGTCGGCCATGCATCAACCTGTTGGGTTTTATGGACGTTTCGGGTCAAGTCAACGTGACCGACCCGTAAGTGACCCGGATAGAGTTACACCGGGGGTAACGAGATTATGGCCTACTTTAAATATTAATTAATTAGGCCCGACACAATCGATTACGCAGACTGGATATTCGTTAAAAGGCTTAAGCCCAAATTGGTTTAATTGTTAAACCCTAAAATGTACACTATAAATAGATAACTCATTTACTATTTATAAAAACCTTTTGAAAACCATAAAACCCTAGCAGCTACACTATTCCGGCGTCGCAATTCCGGTGACCGGTTTTCCGGTGAAGCCATTCCGGCCACCAAACACACATACACAACCTCTAATATCGTTCTCCAATCACCACCGCAGCTCCCTATTAGACCCGGTGTGATTAAAACCCTATTTACGGTTTTTCGGCGACTGGTTCGTCTTCTCCGGCGACCATCGGTTTTCCGGTGAGGTCCATTCGGTGATTAGAAGCCCTTGTTAGCTGCTGCTGTTGACTATTGGCGTACCTCATTGCTTAAAGCCTCCAGATCTGAGCCGTACACACTTGGAGCTCCGCCGCCGCCGCCAAGCGCCGCCGCCGCCGAATCAACTTTTGGCCGTTGATTGTGTCCCCTTTTCTAGCGCATCTCGTTAACTCGCGGTGTATCGTCCCGGTTTCATACCGATGTATATCGACAAACACCCTATGGTTGATTTATTTATGTTTATTCGTACTCGTATCGTTTGTAATCGGATCCGGGTTCGGGTTTCGGTTTTTGGTTCGTTTTAATTAGTTTAATATCCGCTGCGTTTTTGTTGTTCGTTTACAAATACATATTAATATGGATTAATATTTATGAAAACGACACTTAACATATAAAACGGGTTCAAATAGTTTAACCGTTTTTGTCTCGGACCACCGTTGAAACCCAACAGTGGTATCAGAGCCGCGGTTACAACGTACGAGTCAATCCCGGTTCGTTTAAAACCGGATCTACATCTTAAACTTTAAATCGTTTAAAGTTTATAGATCTAGAATTATTTTCGGGTGATTTTGGATTGGTCAAAGTTTTGTTTATTTTATTTGACCAAGTCAAAACGACCCGAAATTCGTTTATTGTGAATATGTAAATCCGGCCCCGACCTATGTGATTGATTGGTTGTGTTTGGTGTTTGAGCTTGTTTTGGCCATATGGTTGATTCAAAAGTTGTAAAAGGGTTATTATTTAATTTTCGGTTTTCTTTTGGCCGTAAAGATGGTTCAAATTTGTAATAGGACATATTAATGTTAGTTTATAAATTTGTAATTAAGAAGACGCGAAGATAACCGAGGACGAGCTCGAGGACCATTTTGGAGTTAGTGGGGGTTCGGGCAAGACGACGGGATGCACGGCGTAGTCCATCCTTGTGGTTGTTTGTGTTGTGACCCTTGACCCGATCGGTCTCCCTAATTGGCTCTAGCGAGACCGATCAACTTTTGGCCATAAAGTATTTACATACTTTATTTGCTATTGTGGTTGCTTGGATTGTTTATAATAGGATTATAATATCACCGACCTAATACAAATATATTTGAAAATAAACATTTTATTAACCGATTTTGTTTTGCAAATTAAAAGCGTTTTGATTTCCAAAACTAATAAGTTATTATAACTTAAAATTGGTTATTCGTATCGCTACAAACTTAGTTTTGATAGGTTATTTAAAACTAAGTGTCCTGAGAGATAAAAGGGTTCATCTATGCGTCGCGGTAATAAATACAGTAAAATTTGACTTTTACTCTATTTGGTAATTTTAAAAATTATCCCAATATAAAACCAATAGTTTATGCCAATCCTACTACAAGTCACACTTGAGGCATACTGCGAAATTTCGAGTGTTTGGAGCTACAGCACCGCATTTGTTTTCTAGCCTATACCATCAAGGTGAAAGCGTTTCGTTGACACATCCGGCGCTTTCACAAGTCACGGTACTACGACAACTATTACTTTACTCTCCTGTTACGTGCTAAAGCTGTCTGGAGACTTAAAGTGGGCAAAGATGAGGCTAAACGTATCTATACAGACAATCGTTGTCTCTATAGGCCTCATAACCGAGAGTTGTGCTCTATTCACAATTGGCAATCGTTGTCAGTCTGCCTAACCACCTATTAATGTTGTGTGCTACAGCTGCCTTTAATAACTGGAAGCCAGATTCTCATACTCCTAATTAATTAATGTTATTGGGTCATTAATAATAGGACTACAACGTCGAAAATACTAATTAAATTTACTTTTGCTTAATTAATCAGATGTCGTCAAACGAAATTTCACCCTACGCCCTTAAGACTATCATTGAGAATGATAAACTGAATGGTACCAACTTCATCGAATGGCACCGCAACTTAAGACTTGTTCTCACCATGGCAAAGCGCCTGTATGTTCTCGATGGACCTGTTCCAACCGAGCCTGAAAACAACACAGCCGCTGCACGAAAAGTTCTTGACAATCATAAGGATGACTCGGCTGAGGTTTCCTGTATTATGCTAGCCACCATGACTTCTGAGCTTGCTAAAGGCTTGGAAGACTTTGGTGTCTATGAGATGCTTGAGTAACTCAAGGACATGTTCCAGAAACAAGCCCGTCAAGAACGTTTCGACACCATGAAACAACTCATCAGTTGCAAGATGGCAGAGGGGTCTCCCGTCAGTTCTCATGTTCTAAAGATGAAGGGGCACATCGATCAGCTCAAGAAACTTGATTATCCCATGCCCAATGAGATGGCATCGGATTTCATTCTCAACTCTCTCCCCAACTCATACGACCAGTTCGTAATGAATTTCAACATGAATGGTTGGGTGAAGACAGTGCCGGAGCTTCATAACATGCTCAAGACGGCTGAGATGAACATTCCTTCTAGGACCAATCAAGTTCTGATGATTCGATCTGCTGGTGTCAAGAAGCCAAAACCAAAGAATTGAGGTTTTAAGGGAAAACGCAAGAAGAAAGTTACTGTTGCTGCCCATGTTGCCACCAACACTAACAAGGTGGTTGCAAAGAAAAAGCCGCCGCCATTTGAGGAGCGCAAGTGCTTCAAATGCAACCAAATGGGGCACTGGATGAGAAACTGCCCCGAGCACCTTGCTGAGATCAGAAAGAAGAGAGCCAATGGTGAAGGCTCTTCTGGAGGTATTTCCATATACGTTATTGAACTTTTCACTGTCTCTAGCAACACATGGGTATTTGATACCGGATGTGGTTACCACATCGTTAATGTCTTGCAGGAGCCTGAGAAGTGGAGGAAACTGAATAAAGGCAGCATGGAACTCATCGTTGGAGATGGGAAGAGAGTACCAGTTCTGGCAACTGGAGTATTTCATTTTACTTGTCCATCTGGCCTAGTTTTTCCTTTAAATAATTGTTTGTATGCTCCTGGCTTGACCAGAAACATCATTTCAGTTTCGTTGTTATTTGAACAAGGATTTAAGTATGTTCTTAATGGCATGGCTATTTCTGCTTACTTAAATGATATCTTTTATTTTGAGGCTAAACCTCGAAATGGTATTTATGAGATTGATGTTCAACCTGACAATAACGTATATTGTAACACCCCGACCAAAGGCGGATTATACATCGGGGCGCCACATATTGCTTCATTACTCGCGACACTATTGGTGTCAATATTTATTAATACACATTTTATCGCGCACGCGCAGCGGGAAAAATAAAGAACATAAATCAAACATAAATCAATATATTATAAATTATAACATTCAAACAACATTAACTTGTCTTGATACATTTTAATTCTAGGTCCAAAAGTAAAAACGTCCTACGTGTCCACAAGCTCCAAAACAGCTACTGCAACCCTGAACATGTGTTAAAATAAACGTCAAACACTTGCGTGTTGGTGAGAAATCAAGTTTAATAGATAATCATAGATAATCACAGTAAATCTGCGCGCAACACGTGTATGTCTAGAGTTTAACAAGGGTGTAATCAGATTGTGATCAAGCCTAAGATAGTTCATAGATCATAGTTCAATCCATGCTCCCAATTGAGCATAAAAACGAGAAAACATCTGTGCAAGTGTAAACAAAGAAAACCGTAAACGATAGGTCTCCCGTGTTCAACTAATGGTACCAACGGAACTGCGGAATAGGCCGAACAAAGCGGTTAATGATACACACATACAAATAAACAGCCAAGTAAACGTCCTCAACACATGGGATACTGCGCGACTAAAGTTCATAAACAAGTTTAAGACTCAAGTTTTGTATGAACACATGAACATCCCAAAGCATTTAAAATAAAAAGGGATTAGATACGAGATAACTCACATGATAAACGATGCGGTGATAGATAAAGCAAGAACCAACTTTAAACAAGCACAAGTTAACCTATAAATAAGATTATTGTTTTAACGATTTGTTTTAAGTCTTGATTATAAGTTAGCATAATTAATAAGTAAATTATTATATATACATATATACATTACCGGAAAAGCAGGGCAGAACGGAGGAAGACGGAGGCGGAGAGGGAGGCGGCAGGAGGACAACGGCAGAGAGCAAAAAGGGAGGAAGAGATAATAAGTGTAGTGTGTGAAGTGTTAAGAAAATAGTACTATATATAGGCAAACCCTAGGGGACACAAACCCTAGAAAAGATCTCCAAAAGTAAAAGATTCCAAAAGCAAAAGATATGGAAAGATATGGCAGCTGCAGGGGGCAAAGGAAAAGCTGACAGGGAACAGTAAAAAGCATGGGCGGGTCAGATAAAGGTACTGGTCAAGCATGGAAAAGCAGATCTCAAAAGATTATGTCAGTCACTTTATCTGCCAACCAATGGGGTTGGCGCGCATGTTGCGCCGAAAGTAACTTTTCAGACATAAAGCAGATTAGGTCAACAGCTCAAAAGATAAGACAACACAAAAGCAACGGCTAGATTCAACACAAGAAAACTCAAAGGGTACAGCGCGAGAAGGCTAAGGCGCGAAGGCAGACACAGAAGGTCAAGAGAGCGCGAACGCGAAGGTAGACAAAAACAACCTTAACGCGTCGCGGAAAGAACTATATTTCCATGCGCACTGCGGGAAGAACCACATTTCTTAGCGCGCCGCGGGAGGAACTAAGATTCCTAGCGCGCCGCGGGAAGAACTATAATTCTTCGCGCGTCGAGGGAACTACAAATCCTTAGCGCGTCGCGGGAAGCGTTCGTCTCGCGTAACGCAGGAACAGATGGTCTTCACGCAGGATTCCTTGTAAGGGGTCTGGCGCGTGGAGCTGCGCAGACATCCTTAGGCGGGAAGGAACAAAGGACAAGCAAAGAGAAGAGGGAAGCAAGGCTTAAGGGCGGGACGGCGACAAGAGGGAAAAGAAGGCGGAAAGAGAGAAAAGGAGAGGGACGGGACAGCGGGAAGGAAACGAAAGGCGGGAAGGAAAATACATATTATTATTAAAAATAAAATACAAGTATAAATATTAAATAATAAAAGAGAGATCGGGTCAGAGAAACGGGTACCTGGGTCGGGTCGGATCGGGGCAGATGTCACAGTCTCCCCTACTTTAAGAAATTTCGTCCCGAAATTTATCTCGAAGTAGGTTGCGCAGAGAACAGGTGCGGGTACTTGATCTTCATTTGATCTTCCCTTTCCCATGTAAACTCGGCTCCGCGCTTGGACTCCCAGCGAACTTTCACGATAGGGATACGACTGCGCTTGGTTTGCTTAACCTCGCGATCCATAATCTCAACAGGCTTCTCAATGAAATGCATGGATTCATCAACTTGAACTTCATCAAGTGGAATGTGAAGGTTCTCGTCAGCTAAACACTTCTTGAGATTGGATACATGGAACGTTGGATGCACATTACTGAGCGCGGGCGGCAGGTCAAGTCTGTAGGCAACTTTTCCCACACGCGCGAGAATCTTGAATGGACCAACATAACGAGGAGCAAGCTTACCTTTCTTCCCAAAGCGGACAACACCCTTCCAAGGCGACACTTTGAGGAGAACAAGATCACCAACTTGAAATTCGAGAGGCTTTCGCCTACGATCTGCGTAACTCTTCTGTCGGCTTCTGGCAGTCAGCAAATGATCACGGATCTTGGCGATTTTATCGGTTGTCTCTTGAACAAGTTCGGGTCCTGTGATTTGAGTTTCACCCACTTCGCTCCAACAAATCGGGGAGCGGCACTTACGACCGTAAAGTGCTTCAAATGGGGCCATACCGATACTGGAATGATAGCTGTTATTATAAGAGAACTCGATCAAAGGCAGGTGTGAATCCCAATTACCTCCAAAATCAAGAACACAAGATCGGAGCATATCCTCAAGAGTTTGAATAGTTCGCTCAGACTGACCGTCAGTCTGAGGATGATATGCCGTACTCATGTCCAAGCGAGTTCCTAGAGCAGATTGGAGAGATTTCCAAAAGCGAGATATAAAACGGCCATCGCGATCGGATATGATGCTCAAAGGAGTACCATGGCGGCAGACAATTTCCTTGACATAAAGCTGCGCGAGATGCTCAACACGGTAGTTTTCACGAATGGGCAGAAAGTGAGCAGATTTAGTCAATCGATCCACTATTACCCAGATGCTATCATGTTTGCTTGCTGTCAAAGGTAACTTGGTAATAAAGTCCATCGCTATACCTTCCCATTTCCACGTAGGAATTTCCGGTTGTTCGAGCAAACCAGATGGGCGTTGGTGTTCAGCTTTAACTTTAGAACAAGTCAGGCACTTAGCTACGAACACAGCAATATCCTTTTTCATGCCAGGCCACCAATAAGTAATGCGCAAATCCTTGTACATCTTATCAGCGCCGGGATGAATAGAATATCGAGATTTGTGCGCTTCACTCAGGATATCAGTGCGAAGATTCTCATCACAAGGGATCCAGATGCGATTGAGATAGCAGAGAATTCCACTCAGATTAGGGACAAAGTGCGCTTCCGCGCCACACGCTAACTCGGCGCGAAGGTTACCATTACTGATGGATGCGCGCTGCGCGTCACGAATACGCGATTCAAGGTTGCTTTGAATCGGCGCGAAGTGAAGCTGGGTGCGCGGCAAGATACAGTTAAGTTGGCAGGGTTTTCGGCTGAGCGCATCGGCTACCACATTAGCCTTACCAGGATGATACCGGATCTCACAATCGTAATCGCTGATGAGTTCGTTCCATCGGCGTTGCCTCATGTTAAGTTCCTTTTGATCAAAGATATGCTGAAGGCTTTTATGGTCAGTGTAGAGGATACACTTAGTACCATAAAGGTAGTGTCTCCAGATCTTCAAGGCAAAAACAACTGCACCAAGTTCGAGGTCGTGAGTTGTATAATTCTTTTCATGAACCTTAAGTTGCCTTGATGCGTAAGCGATAACCTTGCCTCGTTGCATAAGAACACAACCGAGACCTTGGTTGGATGCATCGCAATACACGATAAAATCATCATTACCCTCAGGTAGCGCAAGAACAGGAGCTTCACACAACAAACGCTTGAGCGTTAGAAAGGCTTCTTCTTGCTTCGAGCCCCAAATATACGGTTTACCTTTGTGCGTCAGAGCTGTTAAAGGCAAAGCGATCTTTGAGAAGTTCGAAATGAAACGCCGGTAATAACCAGCTAAGCCCAGAAAGGAACGGATCTCAGAAGGAGAGGATGGCGTAATCCAGTTCTTGATTGCTTCAATCTTGGATGGGTCGACATGAATACCCATCTTGTTTACAACATGACCAAGAAACTGTACTTCATCAGACCAAAATTCACACTTGGAAAGCTTAGCATAGAGTTGCTCGGCTCTAAGCTTCTGCAACACCAACCGAAGATGTTGCTCATGCTCGGCCTTGGTCTTAGAATACACCAGAACATCATCGATAAACACGATCACGAATTTATCCAAGAAAGGCCTACACACCCGATTCATTAGATCCATGAAAACGGCGGGTGCGTTGGTTAGACCGAAGGACATGACCAAGAATTCAAAATGGCCATAACGAGTACGAAAAGCAGTCTTCGGAACATCTTCATCGCGGATACGCAACTGATGATAACCAGAACGGAGATCGATCTTCGAGAAACAGGAGGCACCTTGGAGTTGATCAAAGAGGTCGTCAATACGCGGTAAGGGATACCGGTTTTTAATGGTGAGTTTGTTCAACTCGCGGTAATCAATACACATGCGAAACGATCCATCTTTCTTTTTAACGAACAACACCGGAGCACCCCAGGGCGAAGAGCTAGGGCGAATGAATCCTTTAGCAGTCAACTCTTGAAGTTGGCTGGCCAATTCTTGCATCTCAGCGGGTGCAAGACGATAAGGAGATTTGGCTACGGGGGAAGCACCAGGGACAAGATCAATACGGAACTCGACTTCACGAGCGGGAGGGATACCAGGAAGATCATCAGGAAAAACTTCAGGAAAATCACGCACAACAGGGATATCGCGAAGCTTCTTCTCTTCAGCAGGTTTAACCACATGGGCTAAGAATGCAACACACTTCTTCCGCATGAGTCTTTGGGCTTCGGCGCAAGACATAAGTTTAAGACCGCGGGAGGGTTTCTCGCCGTAGATATGAAGATCACCATTTTCTCGAGGTATGCGAATCAATTTCTTGGCGCAAATAACTTCGGCGTGATTCTTCGAGAGCCAGTCCATACCAATAATAACATCAAAGCTTCCAAGAGGCATAGGGATGAGGTCGATCAGAAAATCGTTTTCGTTAAGGTTAAGCGTGCAATCTTTAATTACCGAGTTTATTAAAACAGTTTCGCCATTAGCCAATTCAACTGAAAAATCTTCTTTTAAGTTATCGCGCGGTCGCGCAAGCTTCTGCTCGAAGGCGCGAGAAATAAAACTTCGATCGGCGCCAGTATCAAAAAGCATAGAAGCATAAAATCCGTTAAGCAAAAATGTACCATTAACTACGTCGTTAATCGCTTGCGCTTGGTGCGCGGTTATGTTAAAAGCTCGTCCACGCGTCACTTGGTTTGAAATCTGGTTCACCGGATTCGCTTGTGTGATTTGCACTTGTAGTCTCGGGCACGCGTTCCGGAAATGACTGGGATCACCGCAGTTATAGCACGACCTGGGTCGTGGGTTTTGGTAAGTTGGCTGTGGGTTCTGCGGGTAGGCTGGTGGTGTTGGCGCAATCGGATTGGAGGGAGGGGTTCTACAGTACTCAACGGAGTGACCTACGCGGCCACATCGGTTACATTGTCGACACGGGACTTGAGGTGGGTGATGAAGTCTACAGGTTGGGCAAAAGGGTTGGTTTCCTGTGTAAGGTTTCTTAGTTGGCGGGGCAGGAAGTGCTGGATTGGTTAAGGCATAGTTGTGGACTACAGGAGGTGCTGGGTAGGTTGACAGCGGGTTAGGCGCGTAAACTGGTTGATAAATTGGTTGCTGGACAATGGGCGGGTTGGTAAGCGCATAGGCTTGTCTGCGCCTACGTTTCTGGTTATGGTTTGAGGGTTCTGGTTTGGTTTCTGTTGGTTCAGGGACAGTCTTGGTGGGTTTGGTCTTCTCAGTTCCCCGCAGGAACAGGGTTCCTGCTCTGACATGGTTGTCGCTGAGCACAGCGGCCAATTCGATGGCGTCAGAGAGGGTAACTGGGTTTCTGGCCCATACAGAATCTTGAATTTCCATGGGGAGACCCCCAAGGAATTTCTCGATTGCTCGGCGTGAAGGGGTAACAAGGTGAGGGACCAGTAAGCTTAGCTCGTGGAAGCGCGTCGCGTACTCGCGCGCTTCACCGCTGTATTGCTTCAAGTTCCAGAATTCTTCCTCCAGGCGCTTAACTTCGTTGGGAGGGCAGAATTCTCGCGTAAGAGTTTCCTTGAATTCCTCCCATGTCATGCTAGAAGCAGCCTCTGCGCCACGCGCATGAGCTACTCCATTCCACCATGTAAGCGCTCTGGATTCCAGGACACTGGAAGCATATAGGGTTCGTCTGTCTGAGGGGCATTGGGTATGGAGGAAAGTGTTTTCAATCTTCTCAAGCCATTGGAGCATCACGGTGGCTCCTTCAAGACCTGTGAACTTCGGAGGGTTACCCGCATTAAAGGACTTAATGTTATAACTGGAGGTATTAGCATTGTTTTGGCTCAAAGCTTGGGCTATTGCGGCGGCCATTTCCTGGGAACGTTGCTGTCTACGCACGCGCGAGGCTTCTCTTCTCTGAAATCGGCGAGATAGCGGAGGCATTCTATAAAAGTTTTAATTTTAGTTAATATCTTGGTTTTTATCGCAAAGTTTAACTTTATAAAGCTTGGTTTCGCAGAGTTAGATACTATCAAAAGTTAAAGTAAAATAAATGATCCTAAATGCAGACTTTAATAAAGGTAACAAATTCGAATCAAGAATCGACAATTCACGTATCACCGTGACTTTCCGAGTTCTCAATTTAAAATAGCTAGTAAACGGGTATTGGAGATTGACGATTCATGTATCACCATGACTTTCCAATCTTCAATATAAAATATACAAGAAAATGAGTATTGGAGGTTGACAATTCATGTATCACCATGACTTTTCAAGTCTCCAACCTCAGAACATAATCGTAAATGGAAATTGAAAATCAACTATTCATGTATCACCATGACTTTTCGGATTTTCAGCCCCAACAAACGAATATGTAAGTAAAATCAATAAAAATCGAAATTCGACAAAAATCGAAATATCGCGAAATAAAACATAAAATCATATACTGCGCAAGCGCGAGCATATTCATAAATAACGAGTAATTAACAATAAGCGCGCAAACATGAGATTTCTCTCATGCGCGAGAAGGGACTCTTAGGTATTCTAGGCCGTTACGTCTAACCACCTATCCTAAAGTCAACGAGCTCTGATACCAATCTGTAACACCCCGACCAAAGGCGGATTATACATCGGGGAGCCACATATTGCTTCATTACTCGCGACACTATTGGTGTCAATATTTATTAATACACATTTTATCGCGCACGCGCAGCGGGAAAAATAAAGAACATAAATCAAACATAAATCAATATATTATAAATTATAACATTCAAACAACATTAACTTGTCTTGATACATTTTAATTCTAGGTCCAAAAGTAAAAACGTCCTACGTGTCCACAAGCTCCAAAACAGCTACTGCAACCCTGAACATGTGTTAAAATAAACGTCAAACACTTGCGTGTTGGTGAGAAATCAAGTTTAATAGATAATCATAGATAATCACAGTAAATCTGCGCGCAACACGTGTATGTCTAGAGTTTAACAAGGGTGTAATCAGATTGTGATCAAGCCTAAGATAGTTCATAGATCATAGTTCAATCCATGCTCCCAATTGAGCATAAAAACGAGAAAACATCTGTGCAAGTGTAAACAAAGAAAACCGTAAACGATAGGTCTCCCGTGTTCAACTAATGGTACCAACGGAACTGCGGAATAGGCCGAACAAAGCGGTTAATGATACACACATACAAATAAACAGCCAAGTAAACGTCCTCAACACATGGGATACTGCGCGACTAAAGTTCATAAACAAGTTTAAGACTCAAGTTTTGTATGAACACATGAACATCCCAAAGCATTTAAAATAAAAAGGGATTAGATACGAGATAACTCACATGATAAACGATGCGGTGATAGATAAAGCAAGAACCAACTTTAAACAAGCACAAGTTAACCTATAAATAAGATTATTGTTTTAACGATTTGTTTTAAGTCTTGATTATAAGTTAGCATAATTAATAAGTAAATTATTATATATACATATATACATTACCGGAAAAGCAGGGCAGAACGGAGGAAGACGGAGGCGGAGAGGGAGGCGGCAGGAGGACAACGGCAGAGAGCAAAAAGGGAGGAAGAGATAATAAGTGTAGTGTGTGAAGTGTTAAGAAAATAGTACTATATATAGGCAAACCCTAGGGGACACAAACCCTAGAAAAGATCTCCAAAAGTAAAAGATTCCAAAAGCAAAAGATATGGAAAGATATGGCAGCTGCAGGGGGCAAAGGAAAAGCTGACAGGGAACAGTAAAAAGCATGGGCGGGTCAGATAAAGGTACTGGTCAAGCATGGAAAAGCAGATCTCAAAAGATTATGTCAGTCACTTTATCTGCCAACCAATGGGGTTGGCGCGCATGTTGCGCCGAAAGTAACTTTTCAGACATAAAGCAGATTAGGTCAACAGCTCAAAAGATAAGACAACACAAAAGCAACGGCTAGATTCAACACAAGAAAACTCAAAGGGTACAGCGCGAGAAGGCTAAGGCGCGAAGGCAGACACAGAAGGTCAAGAGAGCGCGAACGCGAAGGTAGACAAAAACAACCTTAACGCGTCGCGGAAAGAACTATATTTCCATGCGCACTGCGGGAAGAACCACATTTCTTAGCGCGCCGCGGGAGGAACTAAGATTCCTAGCGCGCCGCGGGAAGAACTATAATTCTTCGTGCGTCGAGGGAACTACAAATCCTTAGCGCGTCGCGGGAAGCGTTCGTCTCGCGTAACGCAGGAACAGATGGTCTTCACGCAGGATTCCTTGTAAGGGGTCTGGCGCGTGGAGCTGCGCAGACATCCTTAGGCGGGAAGGAACAAAGGACAAGCAAAGAGAAGAGGGAAGCAAGGCTTAAGGGCGGGACGGCGACAAGAGGGAAAAGAAGGCGGAAAGAGAGAAAAGGAGAGGGACGGGACAGCGGGAAGGAAACGAAAGGCGGGAAGGAAAATACATATTATTATTAAAAATAAAATACAAGTATAAATATTAAATAATAAAAGAGAGATCGGGTCAGAGAAACGGGTACCTGGGTCGGGTCGGATCGGGGCAGATGTCACATATATCATCTTTCAAAACGTATCAAGACTAGTGTCAATGATACTTTTCTATGGCATTGCCGACTTGGCCACATAAGCAAGGCAAGAGTTAAAAGGCTCCAATCCGAAGGTATTCTTGAATACACAGGACCAGACTCTTTTAACACTTGTGAATCTTGCTTAGCTGGCAAACTCGCCAAAGACTCCTTCACTAATAAAAATGAACGAGCAAGTGATTCTGTTAGGACTCATACATACTGATGGATGTGGACCTTTCAGAACCATGACTAGAAACCATGAAAAATACTTCGTTTCTTTTATCGACGATTATAGTCGATACACTTATGTGTATCTTATGAAACACAAGCACGAAACTTTTGAAAAGTTCAAAGAGTTTCAAAGCGAAGTGGAAAAACAACTTGATAAAACCATTAAGATACTTCGATCAGATCGAGGTGGAGAGTATCTCAGCACAGAGTTCATCACTCATCTAAAAGAGCATGGAATTGTTTCACAGCTCACTCCACCTGGCACACCCCAACTTAATGGCGTGAGCGAGAGGAGAAATCAAACTTTGCTAAACATGTTTCGATCGATGATGTGTAGAACTAACTTGCCTCACTCCTTTTGGGGTTACGCCCTTATGACCGCCGCCCGCATTGTCAATCTAGCTTCAATTAAGAAGATAGACAAAACACCATATGAGATATGGCATAAAGGAAAGAAACCCAAATTGTCTTATCTTAGAGTATGGGGATGTGATGCTTATATCACAAGTGAGTTTGATGACAAACTTGATCCCCGCGACGAAAAAGTTATTTTCGTCGGATACTACTACAAGAGCGATTATTACTTCTTTCATCCTGATACAAATACGATTTCTGTCAGGAGGAAGGGCTACTTCCTTGAAGAAGAATTTCTTAGTCAAGGAACTAGAAGTAACATTGTCGATCTTGAAGAAATTCAAGAACCACAACCAGCTGCTGAGGAAGTTGGAGAGTCTGATCAACAAGTTGTTTTTGCTGATACATCAGACGTGAACACATGCGTTCGCAGAAGTAGTAGGACTCCCGTACCAAATTCTAGATACTTATGTCATCTAGATGGTCCCGAAGTCTTATTAGTAGCCGAATCTGGGGACGAGCGTACTAACTACAAGTCTGCCATCTTGGATCCGGAATCCAAGAAATGGCAAGATGCCATGAACGCTGAGATGCAATCTATGCATGATAACCAAGTTTGGAACTTGGTTGAGCTACCCCCCGATAGTCGGGCAGTAGGGAGCAAATGGATTTTCAAGAGAAAAACCGACATGCATGGAAATGTGCAAACCTATAAGGCACGGCTAGTTGCGAAAAGTTTTACTCAAACTCAAGGTGTTGACTATGATGAAACCTTTTCGCCCGTTGCTATGACTAAGTCAATTAGGATATTGCTTGCCATTGTTGCATACTATGATTATGAGATATGGCAAATGGATGTCAAAACCGCTTTCCTTAATGGACATCTTTCTGAAGATGTCTATATGGTTCAGCCTGAAGGTTTTGTCGATCCAAAATATCCTAATAAGGTTTGCAAATTGAACAAGTCCATTTATGGACTTAGGCAGGCATCTCGAAGCTGGAATCTTCACTTTGACGAGAAAATCAAAGAGTTTGGTTTTGTCAAAAACGAAGATGAACCTTGTGTTTACAGAAAGGCTGGTGGGAGCACTATATCATTCCCCATCTTGTATGTGGATGATATACTAATCATTGGAAACGACATTCCTATGATTAAGCAAGTTAAGAAATGGTTGGAATCTTGTTTTGCAATGAAAGATCTTGGAGAAGCCGCTTATATTCTGGGAATAAAGATCTATAGAGATAGATCTAAGCGGATTCTAGGGCTAAGTCAAAGTACTTACATAGACAAAGTAATGGCACGCTTCTCAATGGAAAACTCCAAGAAATGAGCTGTTCCAATGACTAAGGGAACCATGTTGAGCAAATCGCAATCTCCGAAAACGGACATTGAATCTAAACGTATGCAAGCAATTCCATATGCTTCTGCGGTTGGCTCTATCATGTATGCTATGTTATGTACTAGACCTGACGTCTCGTATGCCTTGAGCATGACCAGTCGTTTTCAACTGGCATTGCCCACTGGACTGCTATGAAGAACATTCTAAGGTACTTGAATAGGACCAAAGACATGTTCTTGGTGTTTGGGGGAGTGGAAGAGGAGCTCACTGTAAAGTGTTACACTGATGCTAGCTTCCAAACTGACCGAGATGATTCTCGCTCACAGTCGGGTTTCGTTTTCACTCTTAATGGAGGACCTATTTATTGGAAGAGCTACAAGCAGAGTGTCGTGGCGGATTCTACCACCGAATCTGAATATATAGCCGCATCTGATGCTGCTAAGGAGGCTGCTTGGATGAAGAAGTTTATTACCGATCTCGATGTGGTTCCGAGTATCACAAACCAATCGAGATATTCTGTGATAACACAGGTGCTATTGCTCAAGCCAAAGAGCCAAGGTCTCATCACAGAACCAAGCACATTCTAAGGAAGTTCCATCTTATTCGGGGAATATTGGAACGAGGTGACATCGTGATAAGCAAAGTAGACACAGATCAAAATCTAGCTGACCCGTTCACTAAGCCAATGACTCAGGACAAACATGATCAGCATAGAAATGCTATCGGGCTTAGACTTGCTAGTGATTTATTTTGATTTAGTGTTTGGATGTATGAACGTTTAATCAGTTGTACTTTTATGTTCACTTTTGATTTAATGGTTAAATGCAAACGTTGAATAATACAACTGTGTTCATTTTAATACGTTTAATCCATGAATATTGTATTCTAAATTATCCGTAGTCGATCAGACTCGTGGGAGCGATTCTGAATTAAGACTATTCTGACTTTGGACTCAAGCAGTTGACTTCCAAACTCACAGACCTCATTATGAATGACGTTGGATGTAACTCGCATCAAGTCATCTTCATGGATCTTGATCATAAGATGTCTTGATAATAGTATGCTTATTTAGTATCCTTAGACCTGAGATACATATTAGAACTTTCGTTTACCGATGAATATTCTTTGATCATGTCAACCGCTGTTGCGTAACTGCCAGCCATAAAGGCATTGGTTGGGAATGTTCTGGAGTTCAGTGGGAGTTATATGTAGTCAAAATGGGATTCTGTACTCTTACATTTAAATGTAACAGTTAGACATATTGACGCCCTCGATGATTCAAACTGGTAAAGTGTGAGGCCTCACCCAAACTTACTGTGTGTTTGAATGGACCACTTTGACTCTATATCGAGAACTAAAATTATTAAACACTATATGAGATTGATTTGATCCATGTCTCATTGTTCAATTAATGTCTTATACAGAAATGATAGATGACAACGATTACTATAAATTCATTATCTTGCAATAAGGTATTCCAAGATACTTTGGTTATGGATTTAAAATGTCATATTCGGTTGGGGACAGCTATGTGTAGCTAGAACGCCTCTGGCTGTCATCGTTGTGATACCTGACCCAAATACGTCCAAGTGGGAGACTGTTGGGTTTTATGGACGTTTCGGGTCAAGTCAACGTGACCGACCCGAAAGTGACCCGGATAGAGTTACACCGGGGGTAACGAGATTATGGCCTACTATAAATATTAATTAATTAGGCCCGACACAATCGATTACGCGGACTGGATATTCGTTAAAAGGATTAAACCCAAATTGGTTTAATTGTTAAACCCTAAAATGTACACTATAAATAGATAACTCATTTACTATTTATAAAAACCTTTTGAAAACCATAAAACCCTAGCAGCTACACTATTCCGGCGCCGCAATTCCGGTGACCGGTTTTCCGGAGAAGCCATTCCGGCCACCAAACACACATACACAACCTCTAATATCGTTCTCTAGTCACCACCGCAGCTCCCTATTAGCCCCGGTGTGATTAAAACCCTATTTACGGTTTTCCGGCGACTGGTTCGTCTTCTCCGGCGACCATCGGTTTTCCGGTGAGGTCCATTAGGTGATTAGAAGCCCTTGTTAGCTGCTGCTGTTGACTATTGGCGTACCTCGTTGCTTAAAGCCTCCAGATCTGAGCCGTACACACTGACGGAGCTCCGCCGCCGAATCAACTTTTGGCCGTTGATTGTGTCCCCTTTTCTAGTGCATCTCGTTAACTCGCGGTGTATCGTCCCGGTTTCATACCGATGTATATCGACAAACACCCTATGGTTGATTTATTTATGTTTATTCGTACTCGTATCGTTTGTAATCGGATCCAGGTTCGGGTTTCGGTTTTTGGTTCGTTTTAATTAGTTTAATATCCGCTGCGTTTTTGTTGTTCGTTTACATATACATATTAATATGGATTAATATTTATCAAAACGACACTTAACATATAAAACGGGTTCAAATAGTTTAACCGTTTTTGTCTCGGACCACCGTTGAAACCCAACACAACCAACATGCTTCTCTTTTAGATGTGGTTTATGAATATATAAATAGTTATAATTAGTATTTGGATAACATGTTTATATTATATTGTGATTATAATATTTATAAGGAACAGTGCCTTTCCTTAACAAATATATATCTTGCTTAGTACCGGAAGAACCACCAAAACTATGGTCGATCAAGGTTGCTTTATGCTTAAAAATGGCAAGACATCTTCCCTCGCCAAGAATATTCATGTGTCATGTCGTCTCAGAGGACGTGCTCTTTCTAGCCGTGACTTGTCCCATTATGTATGTTGACGCTTGACACTAAAAGCCACTGGTTCATTGTACCCTGTGATGGGATGTCTCTTCATATATAAATATATATTTTTTGTAATCACTTTTTATATAGTTACAAACATAAATAAAAAAAATATAGATTTTTGTCAAGCCTACAAACTTGCATATGGGTGGGAGGCTGGGTGTGATGGTGACATATTAACCTTACCTTTACCTTAAGGGATAGAGAAGCTATTTCGATAAAGCTAATGGCTTCAATTATATGTTTTGTTTTTCATATTATTCTTTACATTTTTGGCGTAGTGAGCATACGATGGCATAGAATGTACTTTGAATAACATAGCATAGAACGCTAGAATATCAAAAGAAGTGGCTCCTTGGAACCTAACATCTTTTTAACATTACTGAAAACTGTTCTTTATAGAAACACAAATATTATTGTCCAAATCTTGTACAAATTATTTATTTTATGTAATCTCCAATTTATATATAACTATATGAATTCCAACTAACTTGTTTGCATGTGAAACAAACAAAAATGATTGATATAATTAGATGGTTAAAGATTTTTACTAATTTGTTGCATGTGAAACAAACACACGATTTAGTATTGGCATTTCCTTTTCGGTAAAATGGTGACCAAAAAGTATTGCCAATATCAACTTTTAAAGTTTATAGAACCATTAACTTCAAAATCTTGATTAAGTATCTCAGTTAGTAAAAGAATACAATTACCATTTATTCGGTAATTAACTAGAAGAGTTCAAAAAATAATGACTAATGCTGCTCAAGTTCATGTACTTTAATTCTAACTCCGGTTTATATTGTTGCTGCCGTTACACAAAATTGATGTGCCAGTTTCTTTGTTGCAAATAGTCATATATTGTATCTTTATATTAGACATATATTAAACAAAAGCTAGCTAGTTGCTTATTGAGGAAGCTCCAGTTTTAAATAAACAATGCATAGCTAGTATATATAATGGTTTAGAATTTGGCCAAATCAATTTGAGTTAAACCATCGTTCATATATTGCAATTTGGTATATATATTTAAGTTTGTGACTAGAAGAGTAGAAGTCAATTAGTAAATCACACTAAACAGAAAATAATAGTATTAACAATAGGAATATTCATATTCTTCATAGTCTTCATTGTTCATATAAAATATCCAGATCATACCCAAATGAAAACCAATTAAAACTAGCAATAATCCTTGATCTGAAGTACCATAGCAAGCTTTGTAGTACCCTTGAGTACTCTTTTTAATTTAACATAAAATCAAAGATAATAAGATCCAGAAATAAAATTAAAAAGCAAACAAAAAATTAGTTCATACCTTGATCCAACATGATTTTATTTCTTGAAATTTAAGTATTATCATTTTGTTGTTGCGCCACACGTTTTCGTTTCTTCTTCTCATAGCTAATCCCTCTTGCTTTTGATTGCAAATCACGGATCTCACGAAGGTAAAGCTTCACTTCTCGTGCCCCAAAAGGGTTAACCTCTGGGGCACCGCCGTTCTCTTCATAGGCCGCTCTAAGGCGGCCTATCAGGGCATCCAGACTGCCCCAAGCTTGTCTGAGTGGACAAGGACAAGGGGCAGGTGGATTCGGGTGTCCGTAAAACGGACATATCATGGTGTGAACCTTAGTCTTTCCAAACTGGTCTAGGTAACAAAGGAATTCAAGCACATTTGCACCACTGCATTGTGAGATAAAGAGTGGTGGATGGTGGTTCCTCAGGTACTGACAGAAGGTGTTCCAGTCTCGACGTTTCTGGTTTTCGTAGCGGCTCGGGGTAGTGGCTACCACCGCCGGAGAACTGGAGGAACTGCCAGATGCAACGGTGGTGCTGAAATCTTGGTGAGTACTGTTGATAGTACTGTTATTGGTTTCAGAGTATGCATCCATTGGAATTTAGGGTATTATGATATCTCTAGGTTTTCTTAAAATGGGTAGATTTTGATTGTTATCTGAGAAGTGATGGTTGCTTTTTTTATTGTCTTTCTTTTTCGGGTTATCTTTAAATGCTGCTAGGGTTTTCTTTATAATTACAAGAGCTGTGAGAGAGTGAAACTCAGTTTCCCAAGATAGTGAAAAGTAAATTGGGATAACTGTAGTCTTACTTTAACTTTCTTTTATTTGTTTAATTGTAGGATGTCAACAGTTGATTGGTTGACTGATAGTCTAGTTGCTCTCATTCTTTTTATTTTTTTTATTTTTTTTATTTTACATTTGTTGGTATCTTTTTCGGATGCAACAAGTAGAGACAGTGGGGTTGGTACGAACAAATGATAAAATGTTAACACTTGATCTTAGAACCAATGTTTACGTAACCGGACTGGATATCAAACCGGACAGCCAACCGGTTCATCGGTTCAACCGGTTGAATCGATCAGACCGGCCGAACAAATTCGGTCAAAAAAGACAGGTCATGCTTGAAATATGATTTTTCAAAAAAAAAAAATTTTGTTTATTGAAAACCAGTTCAACCGGTCCGGTTTTCCGGTCCGACCGGTCAAATTGGTTCGGACTGGCCGGCTCCCTTGCAGCCGAGCGAATATATAGAACCGGACCGGTTGGTGGACCGAATCCCGGTCAGACCAGTTCGACCGGCCGGTCCGGTCCAGTCTCAACAACAATGCTTAAAACCCTTAGATGTTTTGTGATTAAAAAGGATAATTGTTTGAAAAAGTTGTGTTTTATGATTTATCTCGAAAACTATTAAATACATGTTTCGTTTATGGTAAAAGATCCACTAAATTATTGAAATAATTTAATGTAAATAAATGACACACCATGTATTATACTTTTAGAGCTCATTATGGACTTACATAAAATTAAAAGATTTTAGAAAGATAAATGAGTATAACTCGATTAAAAATTTATATCAATTATAGTTGCATGATGAGAAGATATTTATGAGCAAATCTTGAATAAAACCTGACTTAGAGCATTCTCATCCCATCCCCTATAATTATGTGATGGAAATTTGTAAATTATAGGGTGAAGTTGTGAGTGATTGTGAGTGTAAACTATATGGTGGAGAGAGAAATGTAGTGATTTTTTGTAAATTTGGGGAAACATTTAGGGAAACATTGTTTCCCCTATTTATTTTAAATATTTGTTTGATTAGTTGTGAGTAGAGGAGAGAGAAGACTGTAATGATAAAGGTATAGAAAATATTATTTAATTGAATAGGAGAGAGAAATGCAGTGTTTTTTAGTGTAATTATAGAGATAAGGAAGAAGAACAGCTTGAGAATGCTCTTATTAAACAAATATGGGTGAAAATAAGTATATATGATCATAAACCAAAAGTTCATTGATCATGGATATTTAATATATGGACATGACTGGTTAAGACATCCCGACTCATTGGTGATGTGACATACGTGGAAGACCTAGAAGACTATTCTTGATAACTAACCATGCAGTTATTGCTCTAAGTGGAAATTAATGATATACTACCTAAAATAAGATGTGAAATGCCTAAATTTTCTAGAAATGATTATAGGATATGTACCGTTTAGCATTAAGTTAGATAGATGCATCATCTAAATGGTTATCAAATTCGCAACTTGAAGTTTACGTGATATGTGGCTTAGCTAGTAAATTAGCAAGCGCATTATTCCACATTAGCATATCAAATTTGGTAACAACGATGAATTTAATTCCCAAATGATTAATGAAAACTCCATAATTTATGTTAATACACGAATTTTCTTTTGTTGAGACAATTACCAATTATATACAAGTGATTGAAAAACCAATTCATGATTATAAGAGCAAAATTTTATGTTTGTATTTGGGAACATGTTTTGTACAAGTTGCAATAATAATTCATATCAAAGCCTACAAGTTATTGTTTTTTCTCGCCATTATAAACGTTTTTTTTTTATCAAGAACCAAGTATTTTCCATCCAAGTTTTTTATGTTGTGTACTATATGTTGTAGTGCTGCTCCACCACGACACACAAATATGGGAACTCAAAAGAGGTTGACTATATATGTCGGTTATATATAACTAAACATGAATATTAAGAAATTAGACTCATTTACAAGAAATCTACTTACGACTCAATTTTAAAATTTTCATATGAATAAATCAACATACCCAACATTATAGAGAGATAAAAAGCAGTTGAAATGAATTATCTTTATATCAGTTTGATCCTCAAACTAAAAGATGTGAATCAAAGTTTTATAGGATAATTCATTTTTAAATATTATTGAATTAATTACCAACGTATTCATTGGTCTTGAAAGAGTGACCAAGTCACAAATACCAATTGCGGTGCTCCGCATATTGGTAATAAGTCTATATCACGCCTAAAGCATGATAGGCCTAAAGCGTGATACACAATGATAACCTCATAAATATTTACCTTATTCCTGTTGAGTGAAGAAAATGGTGTCTTCATCCGGAACACACCTAAGGAAGGAATATTTTTGTAAAAGTAAATACTATAAGGTAAATGTTGTTTTTATGACTTTCAAAATTTTGAAATTTAACAATAAGGCTATAATCATGCAAATAATGAATAAAAATACGACGTTTTGTATATAAATGTCACACCCCAATCTGGGTCCTAGGCGTGTGACCACAAGTTGGTACCTGTTTTTGTAAATATATCAGAGTTTAAGGTGGTAAAGCGGAAGACTTGGTTAAAATATTATTATATTTAAAATACGGGAGATAAAACACCCGGTTATCGGTACAAAAGTGTTTGAAGTTAAGAAACCATAATTTACATGACTTTAATAATAAAACATCAACTGAGCCATGAGATCGTCTAACGGCTATCCATCATCTCCAAACACCTATTCTTCATTACCTGTAAAACAGTTTATAAAACACGTCAACAACACATGCTGGTGAACACGTTGACACAAAACATTTTGATACTCAATTATTCCCTCAAGACATCGTAGGCCTTGGCCCAACGTGGCTTAGGAAATTATCAAGTTCTGAAAGTCTGAACCACGTACTATTATAAACATCCAATTCTACTCAAAACCACTCAGCGACACTGCAACGTCGAGGACTTAGCAACTACCAATATACACAAGATAATCCCCTCTCGGACATTACTTAGGTCCGACCTAACGTGACGCATGCATTAGCAAGTGTGGTGCGGTGTGCCCACTGTCTACCCACATATTTAAGGATCCAGACAAACGTATATGATAGCCTGAGGGCCAACAATTACCTTTGTTTATAAAGTTTTAGGGATACATAATCCCATGTTTCTAAGACTCATTCAAAGAGGTATAAAAGTTTGAGCGCATTCACCTTTGTTCTTGTTCAGTGTTTCTCACTGATTTGTACTTTCTTGTTACCTCGGACCTTGTATCGCTTGATTATAAGAAATCCCTAGGCTTAATGCGGGTAGCACTTCTACTTGTGGGTAGGTAATCGAAGGAATAAACGAACAACACTTCTTTTCTTTGCACGTACTTCAAGATACAAACATCACAGTGTTGGGATCGAGGCAAGAATTTCAAGGTAATGAGAGTGTGAGAAGTGAGTAGGGTTTCATCCCATAGTTGCCTATTTATAGGCAGAAAAAGAGTTTCTTCGCGTCGCGCGAACGGCTAATAAACCACATCAGGTTTCTTTTGTCTTTCGTGTAGCGCGAAGTATCCTTCGTGTCGCACGAAGTAGACCAATAGGTTTGATGATTTGACAACTAGGCATGCCACATGTCCTATGACGTGTTGCCACGTGTCGTTCGTTGACACAGTTACCTCATCGCTACTTCGCGAAGTTGCTATCCAATTCCTTCGCGTCGCACGAAGGAATAGAATTTTCAGATTTTTCATTTTTAGTCCCTCGACTTTCAGTAGCTCGTCACATCAAGTAGCTATCCAATTCCTTCACGTCGTACAAAGGAATAGAATTTTAAGAATTTTCATTTATAGTCCCTAGACTTTCGGTAGCTCGTCACGTCTTAGTCTTTCTTCCATCGTTCAAAAATACTAATGCAGCTCTCAAGCGGCTTGCGACAATGTGAGCGGGCGAAGTGCAAAGTGCGACATCAAAGCGCCACATTGCGCCCTTCGCCCGTGCCCGTGCCCGTCTGGTGCTTTGCACCCTCCGCTAGGACCACTGAGAGTGGTTAGCCACATAAGAATATAACAATGGAAATTTTCTTCCTTATAAAGTGCTTCCATTTCCTTCCTACTTTCCATGTGGGATGAAATTTCCTCCTTTATTTCCTTAACATAAGATGCTTCCATTTCTTTGTCTTATTTTTCCCATTACTTATTTCCTCCTTTATTTCTTAACTCCCAAGTAAACTCTGGTCCTCTTCGAGAGTTCCATTTTATCTTGACTAACTCTAGCTTTTGCCGTTTAAGTTTCTTAACTTGGTAATCTTCAACTTGTAAAGGTTATTTTACAAATTTTAGATTTTCGTTGATTTCGACATCCTTTAAAGGCATGGCTAAAGTTTCGTTAGTTAGACATTTACGTAAGTTAGAGACATGAAATACATCATGTATTCCCTTCATCTCTTCTGGCAAACATAAGCGATAAGCGACTGCACCGATTCGTTCTAATACTTCAAAGGGTCCAACAAAACGAGGACTCAACTTCCCTTTCTTGTTGATTCTTACGACACCTTTCCATGGTGATACCTTTAATAAGACTTTATCGCCTACTTGAAATTCTAACAGCTTACGACGGATCTCTGCATAATTCTTTTGTCGATCTCTTGCCGTCTTAAGTCGTTCACAGATTTGTAATACTTTATCTGTTGTTTCTTGGACTATTTTAGGTCCAGATATTTGATTATCTCCTGTTTCAGACCATTAAACAGACGTTCTGCATTTTTGTCCATACAACGCTTCAAATTGCGCGGCCTGAATACTCGTGTGATAACTATTGTTATACGAGAGTTTCATTAGAGGAAGGTGATCATCCCAACTTTCTCCTAAATAGATCACACAAGCTCGAAGCATATCTTCAAGCGTTTGAATTGTTCTTTCATTCTACCCATCAGTTTGAGGATGATAAGCAGTGCTAAGGTTCAATTGAGTTCCTAACGCTTGTTGAAAACTATTCCAGAAATGAGATGTAAATCTATTGTCTCGATCAGATATGATAGATAATGGCACACCATGTAATGCTACAATGTTGTTCACGTATATCCGTGCCAATCTATCCATAGAGTAAGAGTCATTGATAGGTAAGAAATGCGTGGAGTTAGTTAACCTATCAATAAACCCATATAGCATTGTGCTGTCGGGTAGTCTTACGGAGTTTCCTAATGAATTCCATTATTATCATCTCCCATTTCCAACAGGAAGTTTAGGTTGTTGAAGTAAACCAGAAGGTTTTTGATACCCTGCCTTGACTTGCAAATAAGTTAGACATTTAGCAACATACGTAGCAATATCCCTTTTCATTCCATTCCACCAGTAGTTTGGCTTAAGATTTTGATACATCTTATCACTACCGGGATGCATCATATACTTCGATCTATGAGCTTCACTCATGATCCTTTCCCGCAGTTCATTAACAATTGGTACCTAGATTCGGTTTCAAAGTCTGAGTATATCATTTCTCCTTTTACTAAAGAGTCAATTGTATCATTAGGCTTTTCTTCGGGGATTTGATTGTTCTCAATAGCTTGTTTCTGAGCCTTCTTGATTTGCTCGATTAGGTCAATCTGTAGCTCTAATCTTAAGGCTCGAACTCTCTTGGGCTTTTCATGTTCCTTTAGACTCAATGCGTAAGCTACAACATTTGACTTTCCTTCATGATAAATGATTTCGCATTCATAATCATTTAAAGATTCCATCCATCTTCTTTGACGCATGTTAAGTTCTTTCTGATCAAAGATGTGCTTTAAGCTTTTATGATCAGTATGCACAATAAACTTGACTCCATAAAGATAGCGCCTCCATAACTTTAGGGAAAAAGTTATAGCACCCAACTCTAGATCGTGAGTGATATAATTCTTTTCGTGTACTTTCAATTGACGAGAAGCATAGGCTATTACTTTCTTTCTTTGCATTAGTAACACCCTAAACCTGAATGAGACGTGTCACTAAATACAACAAAATCTTGTGTACCTTCTGGAAAGGCCAGTATAGGTGCATTTGTAAGCTTTTGTTTAAGTAAATCAAATGCTTCTTGTTGCTTAGTTCCCCATTCATATTTAACATTCTTTCGAGTTAATGAAGTTAAGGGAATTGCTATATTGGAGAAAGTTTTGATGAATCTTCTATAATATCCAGCCAATCCTAGGAAACTTCGAACCTAGGAATCTCCCATTGAGATATTGCTTCAATCCTTGCGGGATCTACTTGAATTCCATTTGCGTTAATAACATGACCAAGAAATTGTACCTCATGCAACCAGAATTCGCATTTGGAAAATTTAGCATACAATTTCTTGTTTTGAAGTAATTCAAGTAATATCCTAAGACGTACTTTATGATCTTCCGATTTAGAATAAATAAGTATATCGTTGATGAATACGATTACAAATTTTATCTAAATAAGGCTTACAAATTATGTTCATCATATCTATGAAAGCGGATGGGGGATTAGTAAGTCCAAATGGCATTACAGTGAACTCATAATGTCCATACCTTGTTCGAAAAGCCGTCTTCGGAATATCTTCTTCTTGTACTTTCTGTTGATGGTATCCAGAGCGTAAATCTATTTTCAAAAATAACCTCTCTCCTTGTAAATGATCGAATAAATCGTCCAAATGGCAAAGTTCGCCATCAAGGCGCCACATTGCACCCATCGCCTGTGCCCGTCTGAAGCTTCGCATCCTCCGCTAGGACCACTGAGAGTGGTTAGCCACATAAGAATATAACTATGGAAATTTTCTTCCTTATAAAGTGCTTCCATTTCCTTCCTTCTTTTCATGTGGGATAAAGTTACCTCCTTTATATCCTTAACATAAGATGCTTCAATTTCTTTGTCTTATTTTTCCCATTACTTATTTTATGAATATTTTTGGTCCTTCATTTTTATTAACTTGTCAAAATTGAACAATTTTTTTTTGTGGATGTTACAATAAATATAAAGAATATGACTAGAAAAGTCCTAGAAATATGCTTAGGACTCTATACATGCTTACTTGATTGCCTTATGTGCTTATTATTACGTGTTGACAGCTTATTTAGATTATTTATTTTGTTATTTTAATGTTGTGCACACACAAATTCTAAGGCTATGTCTCACTCTCAAAATATTTTAAATTCCTTTATTTAATAAATTTAGTATATTGATTTTATTATGGGAAATTCCTTAAGACTTCCCTAGTTTTGTTTTTACTCCCGCACCTTAAAGCATGGGAGTATGAAATGTTCTTGTAGTAACCGTAAGGGGGAGAGAACTGTGAGTCGGGCCTTGGAAAAACGGTTCGGAGAACCCAAGGTAAAACGCTATTCCTTACCTGGAGGATAACCTGACCACAATACTCGATCCTACAAGCCAAAGCGGAACAAATGTCATACGACCGGAACTTTAAGTAGTCAATGTGGCCGGTTAAACAGTTACATTCCTTTTTATAAAAACCGAATTCACAGTGATTTCGTGGCTAAATTCGGGAAAATTTTCTAATATTTTATTATTATTATTATTGTGTTAAATTGTTTAGTTGGATGAAAAATCCATGGGCACTCCAACTATCATTTCTCAACCCGTTTTCAATTTGACTTTTGGTTGAAACGTATCGTCCGTGGTGGTTCACGAGATACTCCAACTACTCATATTTGGATACGTTAATTCGATATTTAGTTTGGTCAGTTAAAATATCATGTAATGCTCATGGGCCGACCAACTCAATTGTTTTGATAATCCGTTATTTAGTTGGGATATATAAAATGCCATGGAACGCTCATGGGAGGCTCAACTCACAAATCGATATTTTGCTATTTAGCTAGGCCAATAAAATGCCATGGAAAGCTCATGGAAAGCCCAACTCATAAAATCTATTTATTTTGGTATGCTAACAAGTTGGGAAAATAAAATGCCATAAAAGGCTTATGGAGAGCCCAACCCAACAAAGGATATTCGTTTTTCATTTATTTAACTGATTTTTCTTAATCAAAATTTCATGATGTGATTTGTTTATTTTACTCCAATTAATCGAAGTATTTTAATTCCCACAATTCAACACAAGCCTCCAGACACACTTATCATAGTTTGCTAGTACAATTATCATTTTGTTATGTTATTTAAATTTGTAAGTCCCGAGAAAGGATTTTTCAATGTGATATCAAATAACTCAATGATTAGGCGAAACTAATCAGCAAGTTGATTCTATGAAACCAACACAAACACAAACAAACGCAAAGAATAAGCTTCAAAACACACGTATATTGATACGTCGGGTGCTTAAGCCCTTAGCAAACTTACACGGGTGAAAGATAAACTTGAACGAACAACACTACAATAGTAAACATATATCCTATTTATAGAATACCAACTAGGCCCAAAACAAAGTAAAACCCACCGAAATCAATAGATTTCGGTTTACATAATATAGCCCAACTAAGCCCAAAAATAAAGCATAAATTAACCATAAATATAACCCAACAAAATTATTTTCTCTCAATTATTTCATTTTATCATATTCTCAAACTATCAAACACATTTCAATCTTTACCCTCAACTTTAACTATTAACATTTTATTACTTCTTGTTTTTCATTAATCTCATGTAACTTCTCACAACTTACCTTCTATCTTATAAGTATTTATTACTAAAATTCAATTATTGTAATTTTATTATTAAATTGAGTTTTTCATCATTTAATTTTAATTTTCACTATTAAATTAAATATTTTATTAATTAATTTAATTTTTAATATTAAATTGATTTTTTCCTTCTTGATTGAATCTCCATGGAAATCCATGTATAACTCAATCACCCATTTCATTTATTGACATTATCACGATTATTGTTGAGAACCTGCGGTGGTTCGTGGGTATCTCAACGATCTATTTTCATTTTTTATTCAGTTTCGTTATTTAGTTGAAATTACACGGTGGTTCGTAAATATTTTAAATCCCTACTTCTATTTTCGAAACATCTTGAGAATTTTGAATGTTTCAGTGATTACTTCGTTAGTTGTTAGAATAGTCATGGTGATTTATGCATTTCTAGCCCCGTGTTTATCTTATTTTATTATATTATGTCATCTCATTTTCGGTATCGCAATTAATTTAATATTCGTTATTTACTTAAATTTTCATTATAAATAATCGATAATTCAATTTACTTATTCGATATTATTTTTTTTTACGCTTTTGTGGAAATAAGAAGATCCCTCGTAATTCGTGGATACTCCAATGACATGCCTCATATTATATCTAATTTTTAATATTTATTTGGAATAGGACTATCTCGGTGATTCGACAAGATCTGCTTCCCAATTTAATCTATTAACGATTTGTTTGAATACGTGAATTTTCGCATTTTCATTAATGTTTCAATTAATATTTCCCATTTATTTTAATATTTTAATTTTGTTACTTGAATTTATCTCATCACAAATTCACAACTTGCGATGCTATAATATCATATCAATATCTCTTTAAATCTCATAAGTTTCTCATCTAATCAAACTCGATCCATCAAAATCTTCTTTAACTTTTTTCAAATTTATATTCTCGGTCTTAAGAATTTCATTCCTAATGTTACGATATTTAAAGGTTTCGTATGTCATTTCTCATTTTAAGATTCGTTGTTAATTAAACTATTAATCTAATCATTCACTTAATATTTGCTGTGATATTTTTCATATATTTATAAAAATCTGTTTGCTCTTTTATGATATTTGTAAAGTTCACGAAAGTTCATTGGTTATCTTATATTCCTATCCTCATTCATCACTCTCTTAAACGTCTAGGGTTTCATTTCCTTTCAATTATAAAGATTTATATATTTATGATCTTCTTACTTTATCTTTAAAATCAAAATCTTTTATTTTCTCTCAAAATTATGTCTTTCAATGTTTTGTAACCCACATGATGGGACATATTATGCGGATCATCCGACGATAAGAGTAATTATGGATGCATACATAATTATCTAAATCCTCGCATGGAAATCATAATACGTACAATTATGTATCATAATCCAGAACCAAAAATAGTTTGAGTAACGGTACAAATGACAAGATGATAAAGACATGGTGGATACGTCGCTGATACATCCTATATATAAGTACCCTTATCGGGTTTTCATTTTGAGCGTTCTTCCAGCTATTAGAAGCTCTATGTTATGATAATTTTTAACTTTTATCTAAAAATATTTTCCTTAAAGTTTATAACATGATTTTGTTTTAGTTTTCTTAATTTCGGGACGAAATTCCCTAAAGTAAGGGAGACTATACATCTCGAACTTTTCGTATTTGTATTCGTTTAAGTTTAAACCGATTCGAGAATGTAATTCGGATCTTTCGTACTAATTAAAACTTTTATTTAACTTGGTTCAACTTATTTTATAATTCCATAACTTTCAGTTATGCCCAATCGTCCTTAACAACATTTAAAATCGTTTAAAACGGTTAAAAATCGTATTTACGGGACTACATGGACTATTTTTTCCAATTCTTTCCTATTCTTTATTAAATTAACGAAACTTAAACTCCACGAAATGTTATAGCATATGCAATTTCGTTTTATAATTGTCCAAACCGAAATCTCTATGTTATTATACCCGATTTTGTCATTAATTGATTATTCAGTTTCCTAAACGAGCTGTTTCCTAATAAACAAACCTTAACCCTTAATATTTAAACAAGTCATATCATAAAACCCTAAATTATTACTTCAACCAGCCATCTTCCCCGTATCCCATGAAATTCCATTCTTCTTTATCAATTTCATAAAGATTGTTCAAGTTCTTTCATCTACAGTTTGACTTTGATGTTCAAGACCACTTTGACCTCGATTATCTCTTGTTCCATTCATTGTTTGGGTAAGTTGTCTACATGAATTTTTTTATCTAACTAACAAAAGCCATCAATCAATTTTATTGATTAATGGGGTTTTGTTGGTCAATTGCTTTCCGAACGTTTAAAGGCAAAAAAGTCAATTTTAATGATTTTTCAATTACTATATAATATGATCGGAATTAGATTTTGGTCTAGAATATTTTTATTCTTATCTCGAGATTTTAAGGTTACTGACCAAACCCCGACTTCCGACTCGCTGTTCGGATTCTGGTCAGTACCAGCTCGCTTAAACGTTAATTTTCTCATAACCGGAGTTCTAGACATCCGTTTGGATCAATTCCACCGGCTATGTTCTCTTTTTAATCAGAGTTTATTATCTCTAAGTTTCAGATCTGTTCGGTTTATCTCAGTCAGCACGTTAAAGGATGGTTCGTTCATTTAATCATGTTTATATTCTTATTTCTCGCATACTCGCCTAAGAAATAAGGTGAGATTTATCATTCCCCTCTATTTTACTATTTTCAAACGTTTTGGGGACATACACATACTAGTATTAGTACTAACACTTATTTTATATTACATACAAAACTAGCAAAGGATGATTGTGTGTATTCAATCAAATGTTATTTGATACTTGCTTATATGCTTACATTCTATCATATTCGGAGAGGTCCATCAGAAGTCTAGCATTTCAGTATGATCACACGCCGTCTTAGTAACCAAAGCCCAATTCGTTTGGCAATGGTAAACCGACATTCACATTTATATGCAGTCATAGTAGCCATAGCCCGTGTTAGTGAGGCATGGTCAATTGACACACTATTTGCTTACGGTTTGTTTGATTATTACTCACATTATTTTGTTTGCGCAGTTATTATCTATAATTTGCTATATAT
Organism: Bidens hawaiensis; assembly: GCF_021521415.1. NCBI lineage: Eukaryota > Viridiplantae > Streptophyta > Magnoliopsida > Asterales > Asteraceae > Bidens > Bidens hawaiensis. The sequence continues at coordinate 63,226 of NW_027496963.1, read as the reverse complement.
TATTTTTAGTGCCAAAACTGGTGATTATCTCACTCAACATGTGTTGTTGACAAATCTATGTCATTTTGTACGCATATGCCGGTTATTAGTTGATTTGAAGCTAAGGTGAAGGAAACATAAAGAGACCATTAGATATTAAAACAATGGAGTTTGCATTTTATTTTACTTTGGATTATTATTGTCATATCTTGAAACTTGTGCCATTTATTTGAATTTTAAAATAAATAAATTAATTAGATATTGTCATATTTTATATTGCATGATGGTACCTTGTGAGTTGTGAACCACGGTTCGCACCCCGACATTTCCGCCTTAGGTTGGGGTGTGACAGATTGGTACATGGCGTTGGTGGTTTGATATATCATCATCATCTATTCTCATCTAATATGATCATACATTTACCCAAGTAAGTTGATGTTGTAGGAACGGGTTCACATTTATTTAATTGTTTATATTTTTATAAGAATTGTAATGCTCAACATTGATATATGAATTGTGATTTTTATCTATATTTATCTAAACTTAAACTTATGTATTCTCACCAACATTCGTGTTGACAAAAATCTATTTTATACATGCTACAGGTTTAAGTATTTGATGTTATTAAGATTGAAGATAGTTAGTTTAGCTTAGGTTATTTATTCAAAAATATAAGCATATGATGTAATTGATTCAGTTATTGTAATTATGTATTTGTTTTAATATTAATGAATAAAATAATTATTGTCGCTTTAATTAGTGTCTTTTGGGCTACTGTCCGATCAATACGTTACCCCCTGGCATGTTCCGCCGCCGTTGATCGGGATGTGACACAAGCTACACCTACGACATGTCATTGCTTCAAGCATGTTTATAACACTAGCATTTGCCGTCGCTATACACTTCATTGGCACAAGGACAAATTCTTATACCTGAGTATATTTTCCAACACATAATCTACAACTACCTACACATATAGGTAAATGTTAGAGGTAAAAAAGAAACATATCAATAATTTTTTTAATAATTTTTAAGTGTATATATATATTGAACAGCACATTCATTCAACAAAGCCCAAAACCCCTCGTATTGAGAAGATAGCGGGGGCCAGCAACAAGAAAACAAAAAACTAATTACAAAGCCAAGTGCCATCATATATCCCACTCTAAATTCAAACTATTTGATTTGTTTTTTAAGCCACTAGCATCACACTTTAATATCTCTAAGGACGTTTTCAATTTTAATGGGCTTGTTTTTGAATATTAAATCGTTCTGATCTCTCCAAATATGCCAACAAACCACCATTATAATAAACTACTTCATACTCCTTTTATGCTCCACATTCAAGACACTTACGAGCGTCAAAAATGTCGTTCACTAAAAAAAACATATGCAGGGGCAATATTACACCACGTACTAATGTTATTCCATACCACCAACGCCATGTAGCAAGAAGTAAATACATGATCAATATACTCTCCCATTGCCATGCAACAAACACACACCGTCGGGCCTACGAGAGCATTCCTTTTCAACAAATTACCACTCTAGTTAGACAATTATGTAAAGCTTGCCAAGCAAGACATTCACTTTCAAAGGAACCATCTATTCAAATTCAAAATGCAATTCGAGAGGGAGGATCAGCTATATATAGAACTTTATTCATCGAGGCAACTGGAAATAAACCGAAGAATCTTCTTATTCGCTAATCTAGGAAGTTGTGATCTAGTCAAAAACAGTATTAAACAAGTGTCCTAATCACCTTCAACTAGTTAGGGTAAGTAAGGTGTCGAGCTACGAGGAGTATGTGATTAGTGAAACGTGTATTTAATTCCTAACGTTATGAAGTAAGAAAATATGAGTGTTGATCACACTAGCGAAGATTTGGTTTTAATGTCAAACAAGAAATTAATCAAAGTTTAAACAATTAACAAAAGCAAATCACAATCGGGGTTTAAGCATGTAACATACAAAAATCTCATGTCATTTAACAAATTAATTATCAATAATCAAATCTAGTTAATCAACTAGTTAAACCTTAGGCATCAACAATCACTAACACACGGCAATGGTTATCAAAGAGTCTCTGCCAGTGTGACTCAACTAAGGGCAATTGAATGCTTTATCACATTCAAACTAATCAATGCAACCTTATGAACATGTATCACAGCAAACCGAATGGCTCATCGCTGATGGCGCTCCACCAGACCCACAGGTCGTTGTCGGGCAGATGGTGGATGTTGTGCAAGTAGATCGGGAGGCGTACCTCCGCCTCCGTGTATTGGCCAGAGCCACCACAAACTCCTCCATGGAGAGGTGGATTTCCAGCCCGAACATCTGGAAGTAAACCTCCGAACGCGACTCATCGGCACCTGGCACCCTCATCTGAATCTTCGGCGTACCCGACGCACGCGGCCTGATATAATATAATATATAAATATTATATTATATTATATTATATTATATTATATTATATTATACATTATTATATTATATTATATTATATTATATTATATTATATTATAAAAAAATAAACATACCTAACGCGTATCATGGAGTAAACCTCCAGTGTCAGCTCCTGGTGTGCTAATCGAGCCATACTGAAGCATCGGAGTAAACCTCCAGTGTCAGCTCCTGGTGTGCTAATCGAGCCATACTGAAGCATCGGCTCCAGGGCGTATCGTCGGCGGCGTACTCTGCCGCCCGCGCCCGCGTGTCACATGCCTCCAAAAATGGCCAACAGATGACCGTGTTGTAAAACGGGGTCATCTGTCGTAGGTGCCTATACCGGATATCATGGTCGGTACCCTCCTGAAACTGCAAATGTGCGTACCTGACCAATAAATCGTCACCCTCTATCAGCTCCAGGACCCCTACCCCCGGCCTCCCCTTTGCCCATGCTCAAGCTCGAGCTCCATCTCAATCTCGTTGTCCTCCATCTATAATAATAAATAATAATAATAATAAATATTAATAATAATTAATTATAATAATAAATATTAATAATAACAATAATAATAATAAATGTTAATAATAACAACAATAATTAATAATAATAATAATAAATGTTAATAATACTAATTAATAATAATAATTAACAGTAACAATAACAATAATAATAATAATAATAATAATAATAATAATAATAATAATAATAAATATTAATAATTAAAAAAAGATATATGTATCAGCGGCGGCGTACAGTGATATACGACGCCGCTGACCTTCCCTGCTGAACCAACGGCCGAAATCCGGCCTTAATACGGTCGGACTCCGGCCATCGTATATCATCATCATCCACATATCAACATCATCCTCATCATCAATAAATAACTCGCATACCTCGTGTCGTGTCGGTCTATCGGCCCAATCGAAGCTCGTGTTGTGTCGGTGTCGATGCTCGAACGATGTTTGGATGCTTAGATGCTCGGAAAGTGTATGTGTGTGTTTGAAATTTGAAATGAAGGGCAGATGGGCAGACCGAGGGTTATATGGGGGTAATACGCATCATATAGTACTATACGCGGCATATTAGGCCCCTTTAAACCCTCGTCTGGCTAAAAGGGGCCTAGTATATTATTATTATTATTATTATTATTATTGTTATTTATCATTATTATTACAATTACTACTATTATTATTATTTACTATATTATTATTATTATTATTGTTGTTTATTATTATTATTATTTTATTATTATTTATTAATATTAATAAATAAATTGTTTTTATTTAATATTAATAAATAATAAATTGGTTAGAGATTTGGATGATGTTGGAGTAACATGGGTTGAAATTTGGTAAAGGGCGTTCAGTTGTAGGGTTTATTTAGGAAAATTGGCAACATGGGAGGAGAAAATTGTTGTTATTATCATTATTAGTATTGTTAAACCAAAATTGTCAATATATATATATATATATGTGTGTGCGTGCGTGTGTGTACGCGTGCTTGTCTATATATATATACATATATATATATATAGATTGATGCATTGCCCAGGTGAAGTTCCTCTGCCGTTCCCTGATCAAAAACACGTGGGCGATACAAAATGACTTTGATGTCGACGCCACACCGATAATTCAACCAACGCCCAGTTGTACATGTTGGTGTTGTATGTCGTGTCAATCAAGAATACCTCGGGCAACGCACGCCACATCTTATGCGACTTATTATGACAGAAAAAAATATCCTCCGTCTTGTCATTGGTTGCATTCTCCCGGGTATAGTACGCGAAACTGTTGGCACGGAGAAAGTTTTCCAGCACCTACATTGGACGCAATAAAACTTTAATAAGTATTATAAGCACAACCTCTATATAATAAAATTAGGAAGGATTTCAACTACCTTCATAGGGGTATCGCCAATTAACTCCTGATTTCTAAGCTTACTCGTGTAGTTGTATATATCCTTGAGTTTGGGTTGGCAACCGGGAAACTGTCCGGCCACGGCTGCTTGGATTTGAAGGGGCTTTACGCCATTCCGGTATAAAGTCGCAACCAGATCCAGTTCTTCGCTGGTCATTTTTCGCAACTCCGCGTACCCCTCCTCAAATTCAACGGGATCGTAGTTGTGTCTCGTTTACCACTTCAAGCCTCTAACATGAACCCCTCGAGTCGTACCTGCCTAGGAGTTTAAATGGACAACATTTTTAATGTTGTCGGTACGTCTGATCGTGGCCTTTATTTCCGGTTCTCCTCCACGATTGCATGCAAGGTACACACTGTTTTTCCTTAACCGTTGGACTACAATAACACACCCATGCTTCCGTCCTCTATTTTTGACCCATTTCTCCAACTCCTTACGGGTCTCAAAAATCTGAAACAGTTTTACGATATTTATGAAATAATGTACAAATCAATAATATTAGCTTAAACAAAACACAGTGTCTTACATTATCTATTTTATAAGAAACTGTCGCCTCGCATATGCAGTCATCGTCGTAACTCGTAATCATCTTCGTCATTTGGGTCCCCCCAACATCCTCATCAAGTCATTTAGGTTTACCCCGCATCATGATGATCCTCATCATGCTCGTTTCGCCCGTGGTACGACGACTGGGTTCCGTAAAACGGATCATTTACTACTAGTATCTGGTACGAAGAAGAAGACTGGCCTCCATAATCCAACCCGACAACAGGTGACTAGTACGACGGCTGACTATCATAAATACCAGGTAACTGACCTCCATATTTCGACACGAAATACTCCTGACATATATTAGTTAAAAATCAAACAACAGTAATTATAATAATAATACTAAAATAATAATAACATAAAAATACTTTTAATAATAATCATGATATAAAAATAATAATAATAATAATAATAATATAATATATTTAAAGTAACAATATTGTAATAATAATAATATTTTACAATAAAAAATAATATTTTAATAATAATCATAATATTTATAGTAATAATAATATAATAAAAATATTAACAATAACGGTAACAGTAGCATTTATTAGTTAAAAATAAAACTAAAGACTTTATATCAAATATAACATATGTAACAAAACCTGGTTAAAATTTGGTAGGCCCGGCGAGCTAGGGTGACCGTAAAACTGTTCAGGCTTAATATAATAACCGATATGCTCCTAACAAAACGTAATGTAGCATGTCTTAGTTAAAAAGGCAACTAACAACTTCATACTAAATAAATATATATAACGAAATAAGGTTCAAATTTGGTAAGCCCGACGAGCTAGCCTGACCGTAAGGTTGCTCAGGCTGAATATCATAGCCGACATGCCGACATACTCCTAACAAAACGTAATGTAGCAAGTCTTAGTTAAAAAAGCAACTAAAGACTTCATACTAAATAAATATAAAACGAAATTTGGTTCAAGTCCGGTAACCACAACGTGCTAGGCTGATCGATAACGGCGTAACCCGACTCCTCCTCGTTCGACTCTGGAAATAAATGGTTGAACCACGTCATTGTGTGTGTATGTTACAAAATATTTGTTGTGTGTGTATGAGTGAATGACGATAACGAGCTATGCGTGTATATATAATATTAAAAAGAAATGAGGGGGAGGGAGAGGGAGAGGGAGAGGGAGGGGGAGTTGGGCTCCAATAACTCAAAAGGACCAATACGTCCCGTATAGCTCTATGGGGCGTATTAAAATACGATTTAACAACCTATGACTCCTTTATGCAGGCTTAGGTTGTCAAATCCCCTAATACGTCGCGTATAAGGAAGTGTTGGGGGTGTCCCAGCATAACCCTACTTAAAAAGGCTAATAAAGAAACATATATTTTATACTTAATTATAATCAAACATTTTTCACAAGTTAATGGACTAATGGTAGAAACCAATCCTTTGGGTCAAAAAAAATCTAAGTTTGTATGAAGGTTGGCATATGATTTGGGTTGAAAAGGACAAGACTATATGTAGATGTAGACGCCTACTGCTTGCTTTATAACATGGTCTCCCAGGTTACTGTTTTTTTCTTAAGTGTGATATTATCAACCTTCTCAATATCAGATTGGCTGGTCGGGAAATTACCCTATAACACTTGCAACTTTTACCCAACAAAATAATAATAAATATTTTCAAAGTGTTTGGTCTTTTAGGTTTCAACCTATAGCTATAAAATATGACCTTCTTTAAGGGTAGGTTTGTGTAAGGATGCATTTAAAAATAGGTTTGAGATTCCACAAATTAATGGATAGTTTCTCTTTTTTGTTTGTTATGTAATACATTAATACTCTTACGTACGTATCATCTCCAATTAAATCTGCAAACACTTTAATTTACCATGTTAATTGTGTTCTTTGAATTTCACGTATTAATCGAGTTACAAGTATCAAATAGTTTAATATTCATGTATTGTTGTTAATTGGTTTATTGAATTGTTTTAAATTTGATCGTTTTAAAGAGGATATGGTTATAGCCCACTTGTTTAAAATGTTTGTTTTTAGAAAGTAGTGCCTTTGGCTAAACAAGTAGCGTTCAGATTCAATTAAGCCCTCTAGTTATAACATACTGACACGACTCGTTTAACATTTTTATCAACTCTACCAAATACATTTCAGAGTGGAATGCACTTTTATTTATTACTTTATTTACTTATAACTATTGATTTATAAAGTAATGTAAATTTAAATGTCAATAGCTATATTCAAAATATGAACCCTAAATTGTGTTTTAGATATTTGAATCATAAGTTAAGAACTAACTATTGCAGGATGTTTCTCTGTCTTTTTCTTTTTTGTTATTATAATGAAAGAAATGTGTAATGCATGGAATTATGATGGATTCATTGATTCCAACCATAATTCTCGTAACTTTTATAAAAGTTATATTTTTAAAATGAAGAGGATATTTCACTTCATTATAACAAACCAGATTAGAATATTCTCGTTAAGTTGAAATCATCATCAAGTTATAAAAAGTAGTGTGAATTGTCAAATAATGGAAAATTACCAGGTTTGCTTTTAAAATAAGAGGCTATCTTTTGTCTTGTTTTTTAAGACAACGTGCACGTTAATTGTTCCCACGTGCGTACTGCATGCATAGATAAGTGGGTGTACGGAATTGTCAAACCGCAATTCATGGATAAATACTCGTGGAATGTTTTGTAATTTCAATCATACGGGGTTAACTTTACATTGTGTGGAATGTCTATAATTTTTTGATTAATTTAAATTCAAAATTCAATCTTCTTAATTACTTTTCACCAAAACTCTTGATTTCATTATTTATTTATTAACACAAAAACCACGGTCCTTTGAAAAAACCTTTGTTCTTCAATCACAATTGTTCTACTCAAAACCTGAACAAACCCCAAAAACCTTCGTTCTTTGATAATTTTTTTCTTATAATAGTTAGAAATTTTACATGTTTTAGAGTGGATTGGCAAGTTCTTCTTGAAGTATTATACCATGTAAGGAGTCAACTCTACAACCATTCAAGTAACAGTTACTTATTATGAACGAGCTTATATATTTTAAATGATATGTGAAATGCTCTAATGCTATGAAAACATTATGTTTTTACTAAAAACCAACTTTTTATAGTAGCAAGTTTATGATCTCATTTGAACATTGTAGCAACTTTAAATGTAATATTTAAAATAATTTACCAATTACTTTAATGTATTATTTATTGATTTGCATCGATTAATAAAAATCTTTCTTCAGATAGATCTGTTAATAGTAGTGTGTTCATAAGGAACCAACCAAATGTTTATTTGTTTGTGGTCTTTATTAGCTTACTTATTGTATTTTGTTATAGCAAAAAATAATGGACGACAAGTTTGACACGATTGAGTAAAATGAAAGAATCAAGGTACACATTTATAGGCTTTGCATATGCATATAATTATTTTCTTGATAGTTAATTATTTTATATTTGTTTAAATATTGTTTTTCATCTGTAGTTAGAGTTCAAAAGCTTGTGTGAAACTTAACAATAGAGGCGTTTGCAATGTGATTTTTTCCTTTACATTTTAGTGTTAAACAATATAAATTTTGTTACTTTAAAATCTTTTTTGTCTAGATGATCTAATTTAACCCAGTTTGATAACACATAAATCAGATTTTTGCTAACAATATCACCATTTGTTATTCATTAGAGTAGTATAGCTCGAGAGATGATTTTTAATCAATTTTAACGTCTTATTTTATTATTTAGGTATTTTGTTTATAATTTTATAGTTTATTGGCTAAGTTTTCTTAAAATAAATTGTTAACTTACAAAAGTATAAATATGATAATTACAATTATTATTGACTTTGATGTTTAACCTTTAACTTCAAGTTTTGATTTCGATTTCCATTTAAAATTTGAATTTACCATTAAATTAAAACGCATAATTTTGAGTATTTCTTGATTTAAACTTACCTAAAATATTTGCAGTTGATGAATATTTAAGGATTTCTTGACACAATATATGTCAGTTTCATCACCAACTTCTTGATACAATATATTTGAAGGATTTCTTGATACACATATTCAGTTAAGTTCACTAACATAGGCTTCAACTCTATTCACGCTGTGATGAAACAAGTTCTTAAAGCCGGTGTATTCATAAAACTGTGATGAAATAGGTTCTTAAAGCCAGTGTAAACACATTTGAATGAATATATTTAGCAGTAATGTTTGATGGATATTTAATGCAGCAAAAAGCTATAATTTCTTCATTTGTTTGTAACAATCTTATAACATTAGCTTTTATTATGTACAAGATCCACAAGTTATTTAGAACAGAAGTTCAACACCTAAATATTACGGCTTCACATCCATGGTGACTAAATTATGGGTACTAAACGGTTTTTATTCATGGGTCCAACCTGAAAAGGTAGATTCGAGTAATAGATAAATGGTAGATTTGCTTTTATTTATATAATTTTTTTTTAATTTTATTAAAATTATGAGAAATGGTTGTTTTGTCTATTTATCTTTTTTTTTCCAACCCGTGTATCACATGGGTTCTAACCTAGCAGTAGTAATATAATACCCCAATCTTCGAAACCTTGAAAATTAATGAGAATTAGCATATAGTTATTTTAATACAAATTAAGTTTTTTAAATTGTTTAAAGGATTATAGAAATTGTATGTTGTTGAAATAAAAGTTATTAAGTTAAGGATAAAGTATAATTAAAACAAAACTAAAAGTGGTGAATATGTAAATAATAAATATAATTAAGAAATAAAGCAGAGACTATTTTTGTCATGCCTTAAAACTTGATTTTGTAGTAATCTCTACCTCGATTTCTTTTTTGGATTAGTAGGTTTAGGAAAAAACTTATGGATATATACTAGGTGTACGGATGCGTTGGTGATGAAAACTAGTATTTCGTCATCTCAGATGAATATGACACTTCATCATGTTTAATGTTTTCAAACTAATAATGTTAGCAAAAAAACTATATATGAATCAATATCATCTCTTAATTTATAAAGACACAATAATTATACGTCAACCGGTTTCAAATGTCATCCATTTTGGCGTGGGATTCATATGTAAATATTGACTGTACCTATTTTATTATTTCTTTATAAATCAAATACATGGGTTAGTTGAATAAATTGTAAAACTTAAAATTAAAAAGTGTTTTCGTTTGATTAATATTGAAATAAGGCAGGGACCAATTTTGCCATATCCCAAAACTTGATTTGAAACGCATTCCAGCTTATGCGCCTCCGTCGTCTCCGGTTCTCCTTTAATATTTCGTCGCCGATGAACATACTTTTCCTGTGATTTTAAACACCAAAATTAACGATATATCAAATCTATTAACTGTCAGCGCCATTTGACTCAGGATCGTTTACCGGTAAATATATACACATAAAAAAGTTGAGCCCCAGGAAATTACCTGCCCCGGCCGGAGGTTCAGCTCGCACACCCCCGGGCCGGCTCTGTATTTACAAATAAGATAAAGCAAGAAACACATTTTCATATTTCGAATGTTATGTACGTATGATGACCTGTTAAATAGGTTAAAAAAACATAGGAATAAACCATTAAGTGAAATGTAAGTGACCAAATAATAATAATAATAATAATAATAAGTCACCTAATTAAAACAATGATGAAACTTGATTATTAGTCTATGAAAAACGAGGACATGCAAAATCTATAATTTATTTAAAAAAATTCACTTTACATATAATGAACCTCACACTACAACTAATTAACTCTTACCATTCTCGTAAGAATTTACACAAAGGATCTCTCCCACTTCAAATCGTCCAGTTTTATATAAATTCTTACAAGATTGGTAAGGGTCAAGGGACTTTTTTTTATATTGTAAATCTAAGAATTTTATAAGGAAATAACTAATAAATGGATGGGTAATTAAGAGATGTTTATAACTTTATATTCATACTTGTTGTACTTGTGCGTGTCATCACTCTTTCTCATGTTGTCATACACTCATCATACGATTCGTATATGTTTCATACGAATCGTATGATGACATGATGGATGTTTTAGTAGGTAAAATGGTGCGTGAATAACCAAAGTCTTTCAAAAAAATGCAATGGATATAAACTTATATCAGCATGTTGCAGTTCAGGTCTCACAGTGGATGGCCTACTATCGATGCAATCACCATCTAGCAAAAAACTGATTTTCTTGTCAAGTTTGCTTATAAATCCAAAACTTCAACTACAATTTAAACTCACATCTTGTAGGGCCAATATTCTATATTGTTATTAGGATTGTGTATGTCGTTCTAGTTTGCTTTTAGTCGGTATATTACGTACTCGGTACGTTTATTTTGTAGGTTTATTATGTAAACTTTGGAGAAATTGGGACCCTATATAAAGAGTCACTTACCCATTTCTCCATAACTCTAACTCATTTACAACCCACTTTCACAACTTCCTGGAAATAAAGTTTCTTTCTCTCTTCTCTTCTTCTTTCTACCTTCAAGCAAACAAACCAAACAAACTAAGATCCGAGATCCGAGTGTTGTTGATGATTTCCGCTAACCAACAATACGGATTGATCCGAACAAAGTTGTTAGATCCATTTTTGAGGACCTACACATCTTGCGATAGCCAAAAAAGAAAAAAAACTCAGCAAAATTATTTAGTTGATAACTAAATTCTCATCTATATTTCAGAAGATCAAAGGCAAAGCAAAACAAGAGCTTTCAAGCTTCAACTACTTTAATTCTAAATATTGTATTGGGTGATCACTTTCTTAGTGAACAACTTATTGTAAGAACAAATAAATAAATATATATATTATTTATTAATATGGTTATTATTATCATTTATATTATAATATATCAAAATTATTAATATACCTTATTATATATTAGCTTGGTAATTATTGATGGATCATATTACCCTTCTTAGCTAATAAAGGGTTTTCCTTGAGTGTAGATATAGAGAGAATAAATTAATTCGTATTCAATTTTATGTGTCTCCTCTCTCCTAAACTGGGTTCCTCTCAAGAACCCTAACACCATCCTTAACTATCCATCCTAAAGTGGAACTCGATCAAGATGGCAAGCATGTCGACTACGTCATACTCTGCTACAGTTACTACTCTCTATGCTGTAATAAGTTCATAGGTTTAATATTTATCATGTTTTCTATTACTTTTCATGAAAAACTGATCAACATGTGGTATCAGAGCGATGCTGATTAATCAGTTCTTCATGTTTTCCCTAAATCTGGAATTGAATCAGAAGACAAGGACTAAACTTGATAACCCTAATTTTTTTGGTTTCTTTTTTCATGTTCTATTACGATAATAATATATGAAACTGTTTAAAACTGCTAAAAGTCATATTTAATAAACCCTAATATTTTCTAAATCTGTTGAAATCATGTTTAAAGATTTCGATTCCAGTATTTTTTGTATGTTTAACCGCTAAAGATTTCGATGATGTTCTTCGTGTTTATCATAATTCTTGAAAATCATACATATTTTGGTTCAAATTTATATTAGAACTAGTGTAAATCATACATATTTTGGTTCAAATTTATATTAGAACTAGTGTTCAAACCCACGCTGCGTTGCGGCGACACGATTATTTATGTTGAGGCGCCATGGAGGATTGCGAAAGATGAATGGAAAGTTAATTTGAAGAATAATTTACAGACATATCCATGTATACATGTATACATGCTTCCAACAGTCGATAAACAAATTCCAATTATATGACAAATAATACACTGAATGAGCAACAACATTTTGAAAAAGGATTATGACTTTAGAATTTTTGGCATTATTACAATGTTGGTCTTTCTCTCTTTTCACTACATTATAGACTTCCATTTCCTTGTTATAGAAAAAACTTTCACCTTCTACAAATCAAAATATTAAAATCAAATACAAGCCTTGTCTACATTTCTGTTTTGATGTTCTTCACATAATGATAACCACTTACATAAATTAACCTACTTTGGTTTCCTCAATTCCTCGACTGGAGCTCTATATGGCAAATCAAAGATAAAAGGTTCTGCATATTTCAACAGTTCCTCGAGGTCAGCAACACCGAGTACAATCCAAGGGGTAGTATAGTTCGCCTACAACTTTTAAATTGATCCAAGTTTAGAAAATTAATATTAGTTTCAAACCCCGGTTCAGAGTAATGTACCTTGTATTTTGACTACTTTCTTTTCTCATACTCTATTCATTTTTATTTAGTTGCAAAACTTTTAAAACTTACCTACAGTAAAAATGAGTTAGACTTGAATGGGTCAAAGGGTTATACGTACCTAGTTACTTGTGCGCACGTCCACATGTTCTTCAAAGATCATTATCAATATCAGATCCTGTTACAAAGCTAACACTCACATATCGGGTTGAAATCTTAATAATTAAACAGGTAATTAACTGGAATACACACTCACATTACATATTGGGTCTTACAAATGTAAATTTACGAAACCTTTTTTTAAACTTGTCTTCAAATCTACTACTCCTTAATTTCATTTTTTAGCCCTTCTTGAATCAACAAACGTAACTGAGCCAAATACTAGTCAATAGATTAAACAAATGAATAAACAGTATGCAAAATTACCATGAATTTGAGATGATTATGTATACCTATACAGTAGATAAAGTAAATCTAATGCAAAAAAAACTCACCCAAATCAATAGGTTTATATTTATCAAACTTATCTATTAATAGTTATTCACTTATGGGTACATTCTATTTACAATTACAACAATTCAAGATCATTGAATGATTGTTGAAGAACTTATCTTAGGTCGGACCCGAAGAGACGACACCAGATTGCCTCCTAAATCGGTGACGACCACAGCCAACAACAAAAGACAAATATTATTGTTTCGCCAACACCACAATCACTATCTTTTCCACCACTTCAGCCATCACGATCACCGCCCCACCCACTGCCCCCCTGCTCCTTCGCTGCCACCTCTCCGGCCCTCGACTCGTCTATTAACACATTCATAAGAAATTGAGTAAAAACCCCTACTTACTTCAAGTAAAAAAAAAAAGAAGAAGAATCGGAGGGCAAGATGCAAATACCTTGATTGAAGCACATACGCAAAGCAAAAGTCAAAATTGGAGCCAACGTTAACGTTATACGGAAGCCTATCTCCTAGGGTTTCTGAGTAGGATCCTGTGATTTCTCGCAAGTGGGTCTGCTACGTTCGATTGGTGATAAGAGTTCAGCAGACGGTTGATTAGAGAACAACATAGAGGGATAGATGAGAGAGAAAGAATTGACTGTGAAAGCAAACAAATTTTAAAGCAGTCTACAACCACATAATCAAAAGCTTAAACCAAAAAAGGACACGTACCAGAAGCAAGAGATACCTGGCAATGAACCACATAAATAAGATGATGTAAGCAGGGTACAGACATTAGAAGCGCATGGGACAGCCCTTAATGCACCAAGTCTCCCATAAATGTATATTTATTTATAAATCTATTAATGATTATTTAAGAAAATAATTTTTTAAATCTTTGATAACTTAAAAGTTTTAATATTTTCTTAAAATATTTGAATCCCCTCAAAATAAGAAGTAGATATAGTTGCTAATCACTAAAAGATTTGAACCAAATCTTATCATTATTAATTTAGTTAGTAATGATCATGGGTTACTAGCTTAAACCAGTTTACGGGTCACGGGTTATTCAAAAATTCATTTATTATGGGCAAGCAGTTTATGGGTTCTTAGAATTTATGGGTTTTTTTAAAATGGTTTGGGGTCATAACCCATAAACCCGAAAACTCACTAATACCGGAATCAACATTTTCCCGAAAACTCCATAAATTCCCGCAAACACCCAAATACCAAACAGCCACTAAAAGCCGGAAACTAACCATTCCCGGGACCCAAAATTCCCAAGAACTAAGGTTCTATCAGACACTCAAAAATCCTTACCCCTGATTATTTTTTTGCTAGTAACTAATTAATTTTTTTGTAAACACTTAAATATTATAAATTTACAAAACATTCAAGGCTCAACTTGAATGAATTTTTTGATGTATCACTTCTGCCCAAAGGTGATGTATTACATCTACTCTATCATTCAAGTCTAACTAAAGCTTTTGTTAGTTTTGCCTAACATGATTCAAGTGTCTTACTTATGCCCAAAGGTGATGCGTTACATTTATATCTAGCAAAACTAACTTGTGCATAATTAAAATTGTTGTCTCACTTCGACCCAAAGGTGATGTGTTACAAATGTTTTGCACACATACTTAAATAAATTTTAATTATGCCCAAAAGTGATTTATTATTTATTTAAGTATAACTTTTTATTACAATCTATTAGTTTGATATTAATAATAGGCATGTCACATCTTCAATAAAAGATAATGATCCTCACATTAATTATCTTTCATTAATCTAATGATCATAAATTTTAATTTATCTTAAAATAATTATTTCATCCAAATTATCCGGTCTAATATTAAAACATAATATAAGTTTTACATCATAAAGAGTTTCAATAACATATAGTTCTTCTCAGTTTTAACTATCTCTTAAGACATGATATGACTATCATACTGCTCTTTCTAATAGCAATCATTCTATTGAAAACTAGAGCATGACAGATGGGATGAGTCAATCATAATGCCTCTTATGATAATGATAATCAAGAACTTATTTAAATAAATGTTATCACTAGAGCTATTCTAGATTTAGTTTTTCATTAGACTAATCAAAATAATTCATAAGATTCATGCACTTTTTAAAAATTCTAACTATAAGTTTAAATTGCATTACTTAATATATCATAATGTATGATATCATGACTCATAAAATTAAGGGCTTACACATAAAAATAAGTACAATTTTCTAGTATATTACATACTAAAATTTTCAACAGTACTATTTGGTGCCTTATCAACTATAACACTCAAAAGTATCAAAGGAAAATTAGTGTGCTGATCAGCAACATATGTATACGAAAAGAAATGCCAGGTATTAGTGTTGGGTTTCTATGGATAATATATACTTAGTTAACCATTTAACTAGTCACAATTAAGGCGGAAGCGTGATATTTACAAACTAAACATATCTATCCATGTGTATATATATATATATATTACAAGTTTATATGATATGTGTTCATGAACAACCTAGTTTATTCATGTCATAAGATTACCAATAATCTATATGTTAGAAACCCGAGGCAAGGATCAAGTAATACGGAAAAACTAAACTATCAAAGCTTGTAAAACTTACATTCTTAAACCTTTAAGAGATGTAGTTGATGGTTGAAGAAGATGATGATGTTGATGCTAGACTTTCAAAGGAAAATCCTCAAACGGAATATACCCTGAGCCTCCAACACACACCGAGCTATGTTAGGGAGCTTGAACACAAAAAAACCGAGACCCGAGCCTCCTTTTTGATCTTGGCCGTAAGCAAGAACAAGAGAGAGAGCTAGAAGTGTGTTTTTTTTTTTCTCTACTTGAAGTATTTTGGTTACTTGTTATATAAATATAAAACAAGTCCCTTTCCCATCATGTGTTAGGTTGTTGGTCAAGTAAACTTTACTCCATCTATCCCATGTCCATGACAAGATTGTTGACCAAAACTTTGGGGTGTGGGGCCCACCCAAAACCGGCCCCAAAAATATATATATATATTTTTTTTTATTTATTTTATATTTTATAAAATATATAAACACCCCATCTTTTATAAACCATTTTATAAAAGAACACATAGTTAAATAATCATTCCAATAATAATTATTTGAATAAATGAATTAACCAATTAATTTATTTAACACTTTCAAGTAGGTATTCAGAAACCCGATTTCTGAATGTGTCGTGTTCTGTATTTGTTTTATAGATCATATCTCAACAAATACATAATTGGTGTGTGTCTAACTCGTTATTGGGTATGACCCGACTTGGATCAAACACGACTAGCCACATTAATCTAATTATGTGTCTCGGGCATACGGTATTCCAACAATCTCCCACT
The DNA here is from genome assembly GCF_021521415.1 of Bidens hawaiensis. Taxonomy (NCBI): domain Eukaryota; kingdom Viridiplantae; phylum Streptophyta; class Magnoliopsida; order Asterales; family Asteraceae; genus Bidens; species Bidens hawaiensis. The sequence goes on along the minus strand of NW_027496963.1, from coordinate 46,354 downwards.
TGCACGAGACTCATAGGAAGTTAATGCTAATGGTGAATACCGCCTAACAACAGGTCATCATCCCTAGTGTGTTTGACTAAGTGCCATTCAATAACATCATCCCCTTCAAGTCCATACTTGATATGATATAGGTAAGTCTTATCATTATATCCCTTTGTTACTAGATGTCCTGTCAAATCGAAGAGACACAGAGTGATCATTCTCTCAATGATTTAACTTAACAGGCCTTAGACATCTAAACTCTCAACACATAAGAGGAACAAATTCCATCTTGACTGCATACATCCTCGTTGACATCTCATATGATATCTGAGCTCTTTCTTACACGTCATCGTGTTACTGAAATAACAAAGAAGAGAGTCAAGATATCAGACTTGATGAAAAACCAGATCCGATATGCATCTCAGGTCAAAGGACACAATGATACTCGCCTTTACTCAAGGATTACTTATGATCAGTTGCACTAACTCCATGCAGTGATCCTTGAGAGCGGATCATGTCCAATATTTGTATCCCACAAATATCTATGAACCTTGGTGGCAAACCTATGCCCTATATTCATCACATGAATATCAACCAATCCGGGTTCATAATAGTCTTAACTTCATACTTGTTCCCACAAGTATGATCGACTACGGACGTTTAGAACAACATAAGTCATTCATGGATTAAACATGCAAATATAGAACATAACTCATTGAATAATTAAAACATAATTAATTTTCATGAGATACCCATTACATTCGTTCTTATACAAACACTAAATACAGATTAAATCCACTCACTAGAATACCGAAGTCCTAATGCACAAACATGACCCTCATGCTTTGGCCTATCGAGGAGCTTCGTGAGTGGGTCCGCAATATTTTGATCGGTATGAACTTTATGAATACATATCTTTCTCTTTTCAACTTCATCCCTTATGTAGTTGAATCTGCGCTCAATGTGCCTCGTTTTCTGATGAGCACGAGGCTCCTTGATCTGTGCAATAGCACCCTCATTGTCACAGAATATCTCTAGGGGCTCCTGAATGGTAGAGATAATCCCTAGATCCATGATGAACTTTTTCATCCATGCAGCCTCTTGGGCTGCCATTGAAGCGGCGATGTACTCAGATTCTGTAGTGGATAACGCGACAACATCCTGCTTTGAACTCTTCCAAGAGACAGCGCCTCCATTCAAAATGAAGACATATCCCGACTGTGACCGAGAATCATCTCGGTCAGTTTGGAAACTCGCATCCACGTAACCCTTTACGACGAGTTCCTCCTCACCAGACCCATATATTAAAAACATATCCTTAGTCCTTCTAAGGTATTTTAATATATTCTTGACAGCCATCCAATGACTGTCACCTGGGTTGTGCTGGTATCTACTCGTTATGCTTAAAGCATACGAGACGTCCGGTCTAGTGCACATCATTGCATACATAATAGATCCTATTGCCGAAGCATAAGGAACATGCTTCATCCTATCCTGCTCTTCCTTAGAGCTAGGACTTTGGGATGAGCTTAACACGGTTCCTCTAGGAATAGGTACCAAACCTTTCTTAGAGTTTTCCATCCTGAACCTTTTCAGGATTTTATCAATGTATGCACTTTGATTGAGTCCGATCAATTTCCTTTGTCTATCCCTATAGACCTTTATTCCCAAGATATATGTCGCTTCTCCAAGATCCTTAATTGAGAACGACTACTTAACCACGCTTTAACGTTTTCCATACTTGGTATATCATTTCCAAATAAAAGTATATCATCGACATACAAAATAAGGAACATGACTATACTCCCACTAGCCCATTTATACACACACGCCTCATCACCGTTTTGGACGAAACCAAACGCTTTGATTTCTTCATTAAAACGATGATTCCACATCCGTGATGCTTGTTTCAACCCGTAGATTGATTTCCTTAACTTACATACTTTATCAGGATTAGATGGATCGACAAAACCTTCAGGTTGAACCATATGGACATCTTCCTCAAGATATCCATTAAGAAAAGCGGTCTTGACATCCATTTGCCATATCTCATAATCAAAATGAGCTGCAATGGCAAATAATATCCTGATCGACTTAAGCATCGCGACCGGCGAAAAGGTTTCATCATAATCAATCCCTTGAGTTTGCGTAAAACCTTTTGCTACAAGTCGTGCTTTGTAAGTATCTAAATTTCCATGCATATCGGTCTTCTTCTTGAAGACCCACTTACATCCAACCATTTTGGAGTTAAGTGGACGATCAACCAATTCCCAAACTTGGTTATCGTGCATGGATTGCATCTCGGCGCTCATGGCTTCAAGCCACTTGTCACAATCAGGTTGTGACATAGCATCTTTGTAGGAGATCGGTTCATCTGAATCGACCAAGTAGCAATCATCCACGAGAAATCCATATTTCTTGGGAGGTCGACTAATCCTACTAGATCTGCGAGCAACGTGTGTATGATCAACCATTTGATCACCTTCAACATCCTCGTGTTGAAAACTAGTATCGACCAACTGTGTATCATCCAGTGATTCTTGAACCTCTTCAAGTTCCACTCTCTTTTCACTAGGTCCTTCCATAAGGAACTTAGTTTCTAAGAAGTGTCCTTTGCGTGAAACAAACACCTTTTGTTCACTAGGATCATAGAATATATATCCTATATCATCCTTTGGTTATCCTATGAAGATACACCTGATGGATCGAGCCTCAAGCTTATTTGGGGTGTCACGTTTAACATAAACTATGCATCCCCATACCCTTAAATATGAAAAAGATGGAACCTTTCCATGCCACACTTCATAGGGTATTCGATCCACCTTTTTGGTCGGGGCCATATTCAAAATACGAGCCGCTGTAAGTAGCGCATATCCCCAAAATGATGGCGGTAGTGAGCTTCGTGCCATCATTGATCGAACCATGTCCAACAGTGTTCTATTCCTCCTCTCGGATACTCCGTTATGTTGAGGAGTTCCAGGAGGAGTGAGCTGTGAAATAATTCCACAATCTCTAAGATGACATTGAAAAGCTTCACTTAGGTATTCGCCTCCTCTATCGGAGCGGAGTACCTTGATTGTTCTGTCGAGCTGATTTTGTACTTCATTTTGAAATTCCTTGAATATTTCAAAGGCTTCATGTTTGTGTTTCATTAGATACACATACCCATATCGACTAAAATCGTCGGTAAAGGTAATGAAGTACCTTTCACTATTCCTACTAGTGGGCTTGAGTGGTCCGCATACATCCGTATGTATGATACCTAACAAGTCCTTAGCCCTTTCATTTGTACCTTTAAAAGGTTCTTTGGTCATCTTGCCTTGAATACAAGATTCACACTCATCAAACGAACCTAACTCATTTGTTTTCAAAAGACCATTCTTTTGGAGAGTATTTACACGATTCTTGTTTATGTGTCCAAGACGACAATGCCAAATGTAGGAATCACTCAAATCCTTTTTGAGTCTTTTAGTGGAAGTTTGATATAATGAGCTATTTGAGGTATTGTCATGAACCAATTCATAAATACCGTTGTTTGGTACAGCTTTAAAATAAAAGATACCATTAGATGATACATGCATTTCTGATTTTACAAATTTAAAGTCAAAGTTACATTGTCTAAGAAGGTGCACAGAAATAATGTTCCTAGTCAAACTAGGAGCATACAAAACATTTCTCAAAACAACTTCCAAACCACTTGGAAGCGATAAAGTGAAGTCTCCTCTAGCGACCACGTGCACCCTTGCACCGTTGCCCATGAAAAGACTCACTTCGCCCTTCTTTAAGTCTTCATTCCTTTTGAACCCCTGCAACCAATTGCAAATATGAGTTCCACATCCGGTATCCAATACCCATGTGTTAGAAGAAATAAGATTTAGCTCAATATTAATCATAAAGACATTACCCGAGGCATGCCCCGCATTCCTCTTGTCTCTTAGCTCTTTTAGGTAGACCGGGCAATTGCGTTTCCAGTGTCCGGTCTCCCCACAACCAAAACAAGGATCATCCTTATGACCCCTCGGTTCCACAACCTTTTGTTTCTTTGCCATAACCGGTGATTTGCCCTTACCTTTAAGATGCATAGGAGGACCCTTTCTTTTTGCTACCTTAGCCTTAGGATTGGGTTGAGATCGATTCTTGGATCTACCTTCATTGATCGCAAACACGGGTAAAACCCTTTTACCCATGCTCGCCTCGGCTGTTTTAAGCATTGAGTGAAGTTCTCCAATGTTTTTGTCCCACCCGTTCATGTTATAATTTAACACGAAAGTGTCGAACCTTTTCGACAAAGAGTTAAGGATCAAATCCGTTGCTAACTCTTTTGAGATGGGACAATTGAGCTTGGCGAGGCGATCAATGTAACTTTTCATCTTAAGTACATAAGTTGAAACTGGTTGATTATCATCCATTCTACATGCATGCAAGGCTCGAACCGTTTCGAACCTTTCAACCCTCGATTGCTTAAGGAACATTTCCTTAAGTTGAGTAATCATGTCGTACGCATTATGGTTTTCGAAATCCTTTTGGATTTCGGGAACCATAGTCGCCAACATGAGGCATGACACTTGAATGGAATCTTCCGTGTGTTGGACCCAATTCATATATTCGACCTCACTTCCCTCTTCCGGTTCATTGGGGATAGGTGTTTCCAAAACATGATATAATTTTTCTTGTTTTAGAACAATCCTTAAATTTCGGAACCAATCCGAAAAGTTATTGTGGTTAAGACGGTCTTTAGCGAGAATAGATCGGAGAGATACGTTTTGGACGTTAGGGATTATGTTGTCGTCGACGTGTGCGGCCATCTGCAGAATTTTAATTAAGTTCATTTTAGTGTTTTACATATTTTAATTATTAATACCCTTTTATATATACCAAATATAATTAATAATTAAAATCTAGAATCCAACGATAAACACGACTCCGGTTAGGTGACCTTTTTCCCATTGTCGGTTTATCAAGGTAGTTATTCATAACAATTGCAAACCCTTTTGCAACTTCTAGAGTTTATGGGACCGGTTCGAAATCATATTTCGTATCGGCATGTTTATCCCATCAACACCTATTAGACCCCATGCTTGGGTGACCCTCTTCACATGGTTCTAATTTAAGTCGTCCTACTTGTATCAACTTGTAATATTAACATACATACGGTTAGGTGACCTTTTTCCCATTTATATGCCAATATTACCTCAACATATTAATTTACTCTACGCGGTTAGGTGACCTTTTTCCCACTAAGAGCTTACTAATATGTTAAGCGTTAATACAAAAGGATCGTGTTTAACTTGTTATCCTTAATTTTAAAAGGGATTTTTAGTTTTAATAAATCTAGTTATAAAACTTTAAATCATGTTCTAACATGCATTTAGTAACATGATTATTTTGAAACCATTTTCAAAATTCTAATTTATAATAAAACCATTTTATTATGGGCGTGAGACGGCTAGTTAATAAATCCATTTTATTAAACTACGTGTCACGTAATTACCGATAATTATTAGAACCCGTTTTATGCTTTGTTAATTAATTCTATGTGACGAAGTTGATATCCTAATATCTAACAACCACACAATCAAACAATCAATTAACAAGCATACATAATTATACTAGACACGAGCCACTAAGTTAGACCACACTTGTTAGCCGAAACAAGTGTGTGTCTTAGGTCCGATCCTAAGGGACACACGACACATGGATGTTGTAGCTCCCACTTGATCCCGCATCCAAATGCGTCAAGCATCTTCTTCAACCCCGTTGTAATCCATTGGGCTTGAACTTGGGCCTTAGCTTCCATAAGCTTCCATTTGGGCTCAATGGGTGGGCTTAGGTCCTTTTGGGCTTGAATCCCCTTAATGGGCTTGTGAGACCCATTATCACCATACCCGGCCCAATAAGGCCCAAACTTCAAATTTTGCAATCTTCTTTAAATTTACATAACAAATGTCCTAATACATTTTTTTCTATAAAATAAAGATATTACAAATAAACTATTTATTACATACCCATATGAATAAATAATTACAAAATTGCCCCTAATTAATTATTACAAACCGAAACTTTGAATAATTAATAACAATCACAACAAACATCCATTTGGTCTACGGCTCGATCTAGTTTTAACAAACATAACCCGTTATGTCTTAGGAACCCGTTCCAAAACCCCTTGACCTTATCGGGCCTAGCCCAACCCATTTGGGCTTGACCCAATAACTTGATTATGGGCTTCGGCCCACATGTGCAAAACACATGGGCTTCGGCCCAATGAAAAGTCTAATGGGCTTCGGCCCATTTAACTTTCTTCCCTCCTTTATTTTTCTTCTCGGTTAACCCATTAACCTAAAGAAGTGGGCTTCGGCCCAATCACATCCGAATTGGGCTTCGGCCCATGAACTCGGTTTTATATATATATATATTTTTTTTTTGAACAAAGCCAAAAATAATAACAAGATTAAATACAAAAAATCATGCATGTTTATTTTTGTATAAAATCTTTCAAGGGGAAAAATATAAAACCGAAAACCCGAAGCTTAGTTTCCCGTATCCCGGCTCTTGATGCCATTTGTTGGGTTTCTATGGATAATATATACTTAGTTAACCATTTAACTAGTCACAATTAAGGCGGAAGCGTGATATTTACAAACTAAACATATCTATCCATGTGTATATATATATATATATTACAAGTTTATATGATATGTGTTCATGAACAACCTAGTTTATTCATGTCATAAGATTACCAATAATCTATATGTTAGAAACCCGAGGCAAGGATCAAGTAATACGGAAAAACTAAACTATCAAAGCTTGTAAAACTTACATTCTTAAACCTTTAAGAGATGTAGTTGATGGTTGAAGAAGATGATGATGTTGATGCTAGACTTTCAAAGGAAAATCCTCAAACGGAATATACCCCGAGCCTCCAACACACACCGAGCTATGTTAGGGAGCTTGAACACAAAAAAACCGAGACCCGAGCCTCCTTTTTGATCTTGGCCGTAAGCAAGAACAAGAGAGAGAGCTAGAAGTGTGTTTTTTTTTTTTTCTCTACTTGAAGTATTTTGGTTACTTGTTATATAAATATAAAACAAGTCCCTTTCCCATCATGTGTTAGGTTGTTGGTCAAGTAAACTTTACTCCATCTATCCCATGTCCATGACAAGATTGTTGACCAAAACTTTGGGGTGTGGGGCCCACCCAAAACCGGCCCCAAAAATATATATATATATTTTTTTTTATTTATTTTATATTTTATAAAATATATAAACACCCCATCTTTTATAAACCATTTTATAAAAGAACACATAGTTAAATAATCATTCCAATAATAATTATTTGAATAAATGAATTAACCAATTAATTTATTTAACACTTTCAAGTAGGTATTCAGAAACCCGATTTCTGAATGTGTCGTGTTCTGTATTTGTTTTATAGATCATATCTCAACAAATACATAATTGGTGTGTGTCTAACTCGTTATTGGGTATGACCCGACTTGGATCAAACACGACTAGCCACATTAATCTAATTATGTGTCTCGGGCATACGGTATTCCAACAATTAGAAAATAAGATATTATTTAACTCACTACCACTAAAACCTAAAAGTGGATAATTCTAAGGTTCATAGGCAAAACACAAGTATTACTTCCAGCTTTAAGTTCTCTAAGAAGAAGTCTCATTGCAAAAAATATTTCATTAGATTAGGCATAAGCAACAAGACTATCCAAAATTCAAAAGAACAACTAGTTAAAATTGATAGTTGTATATTAATTATATTTAAGTCTGTTAATCCTAATATTTCCATTAACACATGATTGGTCGAGTCTAATTCTCTTATTTACCTGAAATCAACAAATAACTAACATGAGTGTTAGTGACAAATTTAAATGTTAAGGTTATTAGAACCATGATAAACTGTCTTTTAATTACGCTTTATGATACCTTAAATATTCTGGAGATTAATCAGAATTTAATGTCAATATTTAAGCTACATTATGATAGTTGTGAGGTTTGCATAGCCAACATAAATTCACTTTTACCTTAAACTCTCGTATTTTTTGTTTTCAATATATGGATTAAAACATTTATAAAATAGAACTATATTAGACTATATACTTTCACAACTTTTGTTATCATGTAAATAAAAATTAACAAAAGACAAATGAGGCCTATAAAGTTTATTCATTAAAAACTAAATTTCATGAGAAATCATTACATGGTTGATGTAGGTGCTTTTTCATATATTCTCATTCTTAGTGATTTTAAATCATGTGTTAGATGCCCTAAACATTACTTGGCTTAAGAAATAAATATGGGCCTACCAGAAGTTATATTTCACTTACATTCGTGGAACTTATTCAAACGGAATATTCAGACATAATTCTTTTATCACTTAAAAGGCTACTTACTTGTATCTGTTCTGTCTTCTATGGTCCACAATCTTAAAAAGATGCATTCATATATACTTAATACGATTTCTACTAAATATGTCCCTAAGTTTATTATAGCATACGAACGTTAATGAAATCAAATCTAACATATATATGACAGTTTTCCACGTCACATACATCATTGAAAATTCTCTTGTATTTTACCTAGAGATATTAAAGATCAGTGGGAGCCTTAAATGTCTCAATTATAAATTACAAGATTTGCAAGAGGTGTGTAACATTTTGGATTTTCTAAACCCGTATTCGTTTGCGTTTAACCCAACCCGGAATATTTTGGGATCTTTATTACAAATTAAAAATCAAATATTTATAAGACTTTAAGTTTCTAATATTCACTTTAGGCCCTTTCATACTTTAAATGATGTTCAATTCTTAATTTATGCATAAAAGATTCATTATTTATCCAATTCTCAAATTACAAGGACTAAAAGCGTCAAAAATCAAATTCCCTCTTATTTGGCCGGAGCTCCACGTGGTGGGGTGGCCTAGCCCACCACGCGGCGCTATGGGGTAGCTGATCAGATCGTTTAAGCTTATTTCCTTTCCTAGTTCGTTTTTGGCCCAAAATCGCTTATTTCAGGACATAATCGAGTGAATTAAGCCCCAAGAAATCCCCCAAAGCTTAGATACATGTCCATATTCATTAACCCTTGTCCAAGAATGAACTTTACAGATTTTAATATTGATTTGGTCATTAAAAACATATTCGGTTTCCTAAACGAGTAAATCTTCCAAATATGGTTCGTTTTTGCTATTTCTATATAAACAACTCATAATCTCTGCCACAAACCTTTACACCAAACCCTAGAGACATTCTCCAGCCGTCCTACCTCTTTTCATCATCATTCATCTTGGTTTTTGCTTATTTGGTTGAAAACATACTCTTAAACGTTTGACTTTGCATACGTGTGGATTATTGACTCGTCATGTCTCTTGATTCTTTCGTTTTCCGGGTAAGTTGTAAACATAGGAATCATTCATATACATATTCCCTTGTCGATAACCTTCAATCAATTTTGGTGGTTGAAGGGTGTTGGATGGTCAAATCGTTTAAAACTCGTTAAAGGGCAAAACAGTCAACCAGTTTGACTTAACGTTTTCTCATACTCCTAGTCGGATTCAAAATTCGGTCCAGAATACTTTTATTCTCGTAATGTAATTTTAAGGCTACTGACCAAAACCCGACTTCCGAATCGCTGTTCGAATTCTGGTCAGTATCAACTCGCTTAAATCTTAAAACAAATATAACTAGAGTTCTAAACGTCCGTTTGGATTGATTCCAGGAGCCACGAGTTCGTTTTTAATTGTATTATCATATCTCAAAGATTCATATTCTGATTGTTTATAAAATTTGACGTGTAGTGGACGACTCGCTTATTCGTTAGCTCGTTTAATCGCATTTAGTAATCGCTTAAGGTGAGCTTGATCATTCCCTTTTTTATCTACTGTTTTCAAATGTTTTTGGGACATATGCGTACTTATTCATATTTTCTATCATATATATATATACACACACAAACTCACAAACATAATCATTGTGTGTATATCAATTAAATGCTATTTGCTAATTGCTATTTGCTTATGCGTATATTCTATCATTATCGGAGAGGTCCACCGTATTCCCTTTTATAGGGTGCTCATTAGTATGATCATACGACCGTCATAGTTACCCGAGCCCGATTCACTTGGCGAAGGTAAACCGACAATCTCAGTAATGTAATCAATGCCCGATTCGCTTGGCAACGATTTAATGGCACACTAGTACGTTTATGGTTGATATATGCTTTGTTATGATTTGATTGATTACTATCACATGTGTTGTTTTGCGTATTTAATATTTATCATTAATATTTATTTATTATATAATTATTTGTGGTGTTAAAATTGGTGATCATCTCACTCAACTTTATGTTGACAAACTCCATTTTCTACGCATATGCAGGATGCTTTGTATTGAAGATTGAAGTTAGACACTTATACAAGACCTTAGGATATAAACAAGATAATCATTATTTGAGCTTACATTCATATGTATTTAAATTGTTTGTTATATTTGGATATTGTGTGTATTCTTTCAATAAAATAATTAATCAGATATTGTCACGTATATTCATGATAGTATCTTCGAGCTGTGAGCAATCAGATCACGCTCCAGCATTTCCGTCTTAGGTTGGAGTGTGACAAGGTGGGAGTGTAACGCCCATAAAATTTCGTTGAGAAAAGAAAATAATTCTTATGCATTGTATGATTCTAATTTTGTTACCGGGACTCGTCTTGAATCTTCGGGGGGGCTCCTAGACGAGCCCATAAGTGGAATTACTTAAGTTTTATTCAAGTGTCGCAATTTTCAACTTGGAAGGGCCAGAACGTAACATTTTATATTATAATCAAAAACCCAAAACCCTAGCCTCCATAATGTTATGCGATCGGCAGCTGCAAGGCTCCCATACCATCCGATTTTCTTTTTTTCCAGCCAAAATTAGGCCCATGTCCCCTCTAGTCTTTTACACCTTAAACCATCCTTATACATCGCGTATTGGTCGTTAAGGTTGAGTTTTGATGATAACAGTTTGCTGACAGATTCGTATACGTTTATTGTATGGTCTGTAACTCGATGAAAATATATTGTTTTTGATCGATTCTTGTTTCTATGATATTATACTTTGAGTCTAGTTTCCAGAAAGGTATAATACGTAATTTTTGGACGAGATTTGAATGTTTTTATGAATTTATAAAATCGAGTGTCAAAGCTGATGCGGGATGACGGATTCTGGTCTGTCTTCCCGACGTCATAACCTTTTTTCGACAAGTCCAAATTGATTGGTTCCACTTCTGGAAGTTAGTGTTTTGAGTTAGGAACCAAACCCAATTGGAATCGTTTAATTTAGTTTGGTAATGAATTTTATAAAAATAAAACCATTTTGTTGCGCGCTGAAATAGCTGCACATACCTTTCTGTGTTGGAAGAATTTTTATGATTTTTGGGTCCAATAGAAAAATATAATAAAAATATTTTTATAAACCTAAGACATTTATTAAAGTCTGGTAAAAATTTAATAATTTAATTCAAAGTTTATCCTATGTAATTAAATGCATCTTCGCATGCTAAAATCTGCACGTTTTACTCGTTATTAATCAACAAGTTCGTTTTAGGCTTAACCGGTGGTTTTGGTTAGTTGAAAGGTTTTAGGGGCCTTGGGCCAAGTGTTGGGCCTTGGGCCAAAGTGTTGGGCTTCGGAGGCCCATTAGGCAAGTGTGTCCTTGCGGTATAGTTTAGTAACGCGTTGTGTATAATTTACATGCCCTTGCTTGTGATTGTGCACTTAGGGATTTTCTAGCTTGTTGCAGGTGTTCGATTGATTCAGGTGAGTTCATGATGCCCTTTTTACTCTTTTACGTTTTGGGCTAGCATACACACCGAAATACAATTTTAAACGATTTTACTCGTTACAATGATTTGAATAGTTTTACATGGTCTCACTCGTGATGGTGCATTTTGATAGCTATATTTGAATTATTTTATATGCCTTAGGATATTTTAGACTCGTTCATGGTCTTGTGTCCTTAAGGTTACATACACTATTGATGGTCTATACTCGAGGACGTTAGTAGACTTGGTAGTAATTGAATATGAGTAGACCTATCTACTTAGTTCCCGTATGGGATGATATATATATATATATATGTAGGAATATATATGTATATATATATATGGAGGTATGTATGTACATATGAGGATGTGTTACCTTATAGCCTACGATTGTGTAATAATATTTAGTTCCTCGTGACTAAGAATGATGTATGTAGGCTTATTGATGTGTGTGTGCATGGTGATTCACGGCCGGGTCAAATATATTACTCGGGTTGTACCCGTGGTGGAGAGGCCCGTGTGACGTGATCATCATTTTGGCGGGTCAAATATATTACATGGGTTTTAAAATCCCGTGGTGAAGAGGCCCGTTCATGTTGAGTCGTGATCGGGTCAAATATATTACTTGGGGAAGACCCGGGGTGAGGAGGCCCGTATCACGTGCTTGGATGTATGAGCCGGGATCGAGTCAAATATATTACTCGGGTTGTACCCTTGGTGGAGAGGCCCGTATCTCGTGCTTGGATGTATAAGCTGTGACCGAGTCAAATGTATTACTCGGGTTTGACTCGTGGTGGAGAGGCTCGTGTCACATGCTTAGGTCTTACCGCGTCTGGGTCAAATATATTATTCGAGTCTTGACTCATGGTGGAGAGGCCCGTGTACGTGTGTTCGACGATGATTGTACTACTTGGTGAATTAAATATAATTTATTTTATTTATACCTTCTCTATTGTTTATAACTATAGCTTTGAAATAAAGTATGAATTATTGTTTATGAAAACTTGAACTCACTCAGCTCAAACTGACTTTGTGTGTATGTTAGATTGACTTTCAGGTTGAGGATTAGAGATTTCCGCTTGGACGTGCTAGAGACTACTCGGACGGTTGAAGGCACATATAGTCGAAGAATTATTAACGCAAACTGTTGCTTTTAAATTATTACCATAAGTATTTAAATTTTGATTTTTGGGCACTTTCCTCGGTTTTGGGAATTTTGATGTTATCTATTCCACTGTTTACTACTCTGAAACGATTTTAATAAGATGAATATTTCAAATAAAACGAATACTTTATTTACATTTGATTTTGTTCACCTGTACCCGTGTTTGGGATTTCTATTACTTAAACTTTTTCCGCTGTTATTCGCTCTGAACTGGTTTTAAATACAAAGAATCGTTTGGTTTTAAATTTTTGTGAAATTGTGGATGTGATTACCAACTGTAGGATTCCCGGGATTTAGGGTCTTACAGGGGGTGTGTAAACTTGATATTATCTCAATTACACCTCTTGTAAAAGACACTGCTCCATCACAACACTATTCCATCAAAACTTATATCTTTAGAATTTACTACTACTCTTTCAAAAGTTTCATTGTTGCTTAAATGTGGGCATATTCAGATTACTAAACTAATCCTCATCGAGAGAAATTACAACAACTTATATTATTAACTTGTTTCTCTATTAGAATCTATTAGTCTTTAAATATTGGCCATAAGCATGTAAATTTTCTAAAGGCTTCTAAGGTCATTGGGAGCAGTAAAAGTCTTTATAATGATTTGTTGTAAGTACAAGAGGCGGGGGGAAGAGACTCATTAAATTTTACTCTGAATTTAACTCCGGTTACACTCTTGTACACCATACTACACTAACTGCTACATATTTAGAATCCTGAAAATTGATAGCAACCTTACTAAGAGCTAATCCATAAAACTGAAACTTCTAATAAACCCAATAATCAACTCAGGAGGTCATCTAGGTTTTAAAACCCACTAACATTGATGATTTGTAACCTTCCTAATTAAAGTTGAACTAGATGTTAGAAAGTTTGCTGATCCTATCTCTTCTAATTAAACCATTAGCACCAATCAATCTTGTGTGGGAATAAAGCTATTATTAGCAAATAACTTCAGTCAAAATAACGTTTGAGATTTTGTTGAAACATCTAAGGGTGTTCATAACTAAACTAAATTTTAATACAAGCGTTAAGACACTAAGAAGCACGATTGATTGTTAAAGGTTATGTGCAAAAGGGAATAAATCATCAAAGAATCTTATAACCTATATTACAAAAGTTTTCTATAAGGATCATCATTGTTCAAGTAGCTTATAATAGTTAAAGAGCTACGTTAGATGGATATTAAAACAACTTTTCCTAGCAACTAACTTACATATTTACATGTTCATAAAACAACCTGAAAGTTCTAAACTGAAGGTCAAAGAACGTTTAGTCTGCAAGGCACTAAAATCCATGTATGCGTTAATGCAAAACATCAAAGTGTGATGAAATCTTAATACAATTATTTTCATCAAGAACCAAGTGGATTATTGTACCTACCTCAAGATGAGTGGGAGCAACTAAAACAAACTTGTCCTTATATACAGGGCCGGCTCCGAGGATTTAAATACCTTGGCCGAACCGAAATTAAAAGGCCCCTATATCTTAAACGTCATATATTTTAAACGAATATTGGATAAAAAAAACGTTTTGGGCATGTATAGCTAATTAGACAAATATTCAGTTTACGCAAAACAAGATCACCAACAACTTAATTTTTATAAAAATCCAACCTTTCTAACCTCTTTAAGTTTCGATTTCATTGGTATTTAAAAGATATAACTCAACTGTGTTTAAGGTTTTTTAAAAAAATAATTATTTTAGAAAAATATTTTCAAAGAAGCAAACATGATATTTACTTAGTATAAATAAAAAACTAAAAGTAAATTTACACTTCAATTAATTAAGTTAAGAAAAAAAAACTGAACGTGAATAAAGTAAGTTATTATTTAGTAGTGATGTCATAAAATTAGAAGAGAACATAGAAACTATAAACTTTTAAGTAATAAAACAATATTCTCTCTCCAACAAGTCTTTTCTTCTTCTTCTACACCATCCCTCTGCACCATGGAAAGCTTCTACAACTTCAATTTTTAAGCAAAAAAACAGGGGATATTATATGCAAAATAAATCTGGCCCCCGAAAATTATAGGCCCCGGCCGGTTGTCCGGCTCGCACAACCCTAGGGCCGGCCCTGCTTATATAGATGACATTATTTTGACAAGCATATGTTACATAAGTCAAAGCATTGTTCGTACATACTTTGATATGATAGATTACAGATATATCCCTTACGTAATAGATATCATAACATTCTGAGATACACCCTAAGGGGCGTTAGTCTTGTTCCATAAGTTTTACTTTAAATTGGTCCTTACACATGTAACAAACAATATTGCTCTCTTTTAGAGGATAATAGGATTAATAAGATCATTTCCTTGCGTTTCATTAAGTAGAAGTATTATGTAGGTTTAAGTCTATACTCGTTTAGATATTACTCAAATTGAAACACATTAGATATGTCTAGACTAATGTGAAGCATATAAAAGAGTATTAAAATATCT
The DNA here is from genome assembly GCF_021521415.1 of Bidens hawaiensis. Taxonomy (NCBI): domain Eukaryota; kingdom Viridiplantae; phylum Streptophyta; class Magnoliopsida; order Asterales; family Asteraceae; genus Bidens; species Bidens hawaiensis. Next base: position 30,930 of record NW_027496963.1, on the reverse strand, counting down.
TTAACAAAAACAAAAGACTATAATTTAAAAGAAAAAGTGAGAATTTAAACATGTTGATTACTCTAAATTTTGTTATATTCAAAGATAACATAATGTATTTTTGGGATATATTCTTATATCAGCAGATAAATCTATCTTATGGAGGAGTTATAATAAACTAATAACAACAACCTAAGTTATAATCGCATAATATGTTGATTAATCACAACACAATTAGCAATAAATGTTGTTGAAAATTTATCAGTAGACTCATAAGTTTATTACCTCCATATAAACTATATATTGAAGACTTACTGTGATAAAGTCAGGTACCATATTTTCTCAAACTATAACAGTTCGAGAGGTGTTGCATTAAATTTCGATATGAAATCAATTATTCGTTTATGAATGAAATGAGGAAACTAAATTTTCATATAGAATACATTTATGATATGCTTAAGGATCCTATAACTAAAGGTATATTACCCATAAGTATTATGAAAGCGCTTATAATCATGACGGGTTTATTGATGACCATGTACAATGCATATCGTACTATGAATGATTAACTATTAATTTTTCCTCACTAGTTTTGATTTTGTATGTCTCTTATATGTTCTGCATGCATAATGACATATAAACAAATTATTATACAAATCAAACATTCTGAAGGGTTTACTTGAAAATTTTGATCATAACTACTTAGGGTTTAAATAAGGACTACTTAAGTTTAAAGCTAAAATGAGCGTTAACTCTTGATAAGGCTTATATAATACTCATAATAAATGATTACTCGGCCAAGTGGGAGAATGTAAGAATAAACACACACACACACACACACACACACACATATATATACTAGATTTTATCCCCCGTATTACGGGGTTGTTTTACATTATTCGTTTTTAATATTTATATATGTATATTTGGATTTTAATTTTATTTATTGTAAGAAATTTAATAATTAATATACTTGAGTTTTGATGATGAAATAGTTTCACAAATAAATGATATGTTATAATCCGGTTTAAAAGTTATCTGGGTTTGGTGATACCCATTACCCGTTTATTTTCTTTATTATAATTTTTTTTCTTAATTATAAATAATATCTTTTTTTTAAATAAAATAGGATATTAATTTTTAGTATATCCCTATTTTATAGGATTTTCATATCAAATATTTTATGAGATTAATTTTTAATATAATGACATGTATAACCCGTTTAAGAGTTATCTGGGTTTGGTGAGACCTTTAACCGTGAATTCGGGTCAAATGCGTGAGAAACCTTTATATACAAATAAAGCAATCAGATGACCTGAGAGAATGCTTGTTTTACATTTTTCGTTTTTTAATATTTATTTTTTGGATTTTAATTTTCTTTATTATAAAAAAGCTAATAATATACTTAGGGTTTGATGATGAAAGGGTTTCATAAATAAATGATATGTCATAACCCATTTAAAAGCAATCTGGATTTGGTGACCCATGACCAGCTTATGTTTTTTACTATAAATTGTTTATTAATTATAAATAATGTCCTTTTCTTTTTAAATTGGATAGTAAATTTTAGTATATCCCTATTTTATAGGATTTTCATATCAAATAATTTGTAAGATTAATTTTTTATTTTATGGGATATAATTACCCGTTTAAGAGCTATCTGATTTTGGTAAGAGCCATACACATGAATTTGGGTTAAATCAATGACAGGCCTCCATTTAAAAATTAAGCAATCTGGTGGCTTCCATAAAATGGGGGAGCGACCGCATCGCGACACATAAGATTTTAGGGATTTCGTTTATGTAGATTATAGATATATATGATCAGGATCATGTGAGAACTTTTTGGGAATTGAGAACTATGAGAACCATTTTGATCAACAAAAAAACCCAATAATAAAAAAATCATAAAACAAGAAATAAACACAAAAATAAAAAAGTAAAAAACACCAAAATTCTTATTTATCATCCTAGTTTCATAAAAAAACAAAAAAAAAATTCTCGGTTTAGCTAAATTATACATATATATATATATATATATATATATATATATATATATATCACAATACTCAGGTGATTGCATGTCAAATCAATTAAACCACACAAAAACATAAACAAAATCAACTGAACTACAAAATACATGAACGAATCTAATGTTTCAAGCGAAAAAATAAACATTCTCCAACCCTAGGGACTAAATTTGTATGATAAACATTAACAATACTCAGGTGATTGCATGAATTGAACTACAAAGATACATCAACGAATCTAACGTTTCAACAAAATACATGAACGAATCTAGCGAAAAATAAACATTCTCCAATCCTAGGGACTAAATTTGTATCATATAAACCCTAGGGACTAAATTTGTATGATAAAATTAACAATACTCAGGTGATTGCATGAACGAAGTCAATTGAACTACAAAATACAACAACGAATCTAACGAAATCAGCAAACACAAGAATATACATCAACAAAATCAACTGAACAACAAAATAAATCAACGAATCTAACGTTTCAAGCGGAAAAATGAACATTCTCAAACCCTAGGGAATTCATTTCAGGTGATTCTATCTCGAATCGATTGAACCATGGATTGCATTGCATTTACATTAGATTAGATGAATGTACAAACCTGGCGAGCAGCCTGGTGACCGGAGGCATGAGCACGGCGTGAAGGATCCAAAGTCGTGAACGCTGTAGTCGACACGGGGTTTTAGGTTTCAGACAAAAAAAAAAGAGAATACAAAATAAACCCCTTATAAAGGGGCTCGAACCCGCGACCTTAGCTTTTGGAAATTAAACGCCCTTACCATTCAACCATCTTATCTTTTATTTGATATGCTACGCTTCACTCCACAATTTATAAATAAGTTTAAATTTATTTAATCTAATTTTATTCTTTTAATTACGGTTCGGTTCGGTTATTAAGCGAAACCCAAACCGAAATCAAAGTAATCGGTTATTTTAATATGCAAACCGTTCGGTTTTCAGTTTTCCGATTTTCGGTTAATTTCGGTTTCGGTTTCGGTTCGGTTTTTTTTTCAATTATGTGTTGCATTGCAAAAAAAAGTTAAAATGCATATTATAAGCTTGTACAAAAACGTGTAGAGTATCACAGTCCACGTATATATTGAATTTAGTCCATTCCTCATCATCTTGATAATCTTTATTATCATCAATCGGTTCGGTTTTTTTGGTTAATTCGGTTTCGATTCGGTTAATTCGGTTTTCTGCTCACCCCTACTTTTAACGGCCCTTCAGTCCGCCCCTGCCTCATATATGTTCATTATCCCATCTATACTCTGAGTGTATGTCACGCTCCACCAAAGAGGAAGGCATGAGTTGCGACGGTCTTGAATATCGTAAGCATATGATTATCGCAAACATAATTAATATATTAGGATACCATAGGCTTTCAAAGTAGTTTTAAAAACCAAGTTCGTTATAAACGATAATAGACACAAATAGGGTTACTCCCAAAAACATATCCTGCACAACACTTCGGTTAATACAACAGAAATCATTTTCAAAAACGATATCCTAACAATGCATGTGGTCCCCAAGTTGATAGTTCCTAATCTTTAGTTAATTCCCTGAATAACATATATTTTAAAAGTCAACACTAGATTGGTGAGTTCACAGGTTTAAGACTCAACAAATAAATCATGTCGTTATAAACCTTGTTTGTATAAATGTATAAACATATACGATAACAGTTGAAACAAATATGTTAATCCTCCGTACGTTTGCAACAAATACAAATTAATATACTACCAATGAGCCTATAACCAACCACGTGTTATATCCTTTTGCCATGTCCAAGTCTCACAGATGGAATACACACCCCCTAGTTGGATGCAATATCGGAGGTTAGAGTGACTAACCTAAAATAGGGAGTATGCTAACGCCAACATTACTGTTCGTATATTCCGGTGGCTAGCTACGTTAGCTAATGGTTATATTATGCAAGCAAGGGACTTATAGCACTACATGGTCCAACTCAAGTTTGGGTGTTTTGTTTATAATTATCGGATATAAAAGCAGTTGTGTATGCTTCTCCCACTAATTAAAAAACATTAAAACATAAAGAGGAAAATAGGCCGTGAAACTCATCTCATGAGCTCAGATTCAGTTGGCTGGCTATTTCGATTAAGCCTGATTCCGCAGTCTTTTAGCGTCCTAATCACATAAGGTCGGTTAATTTCAGTTATCGACTCGCAAGTCGGTTTATGCTAGTCGCTTTCACCCAACTAACACTTCATTTATAATGTTTGTGTCGGTTGCTTTCCCAACCGAGCGTTTCGTTTATTATGTTTGTGTCAGTTGCTTTCCCCAATCAAGCATTTCGTTTATTATGTTTGTTCCAGTTGCGTTTCCCGACCGAACGTTTTATTTTTATATTTTTGGATAACCCATTAGTGATATGTTTTTATATTCCTTTTAAAAATAAATATTTATATACTTATATAAATATTAAGAATATAATCCTATTAGTGTCGACTTCATTTAGATTATATAACATTCGTTTGGTTGAGTAATAAATAATTATATTATTAAAATTATATATTTGTTTAAATAATATATATTTGTTTATGTTATGGTTAATGTTTTCAGTAAAATATAATATATAATATTTCGTTCGAAATCTTCAAGCCAACATTATATATTGTTTCGGTAGTTTAGCTAGTAAATACCTATTACTTTTACATTTAAAATATATATAGTCTCCGAAATATATTTAGGTAAAAATTATTATTATTATTTTAACATTAAAACGCCATATTTTGTATTCAAAGTATAATTCGGAATTTAAGTTCCATTTCCATGTTATTTAGTCAAAATAATATTTATTATTTGTTTTCTTTTTAAACATAAAACTATATATTGTTTCATTTAAAAGAAATCGTATTTAACTTTATAAACTTATATAACTGTATTTTCAACACAAAATTTATAAAAATTTCAATTTTTGTTTACTTATAAAATTATAAAGTACTTTTATTAGGTTTAAAACATGTAAACCGATCCTTTGTAACAAAAACATTCTTTCACTTTTAAATCATAGAACTACAATTATGCACCCAACGTTATATATTTTTCCAAAATACGTAGCCATAGTTCATTAAAAATCCACCATATTTATATATTTATGTTTTTGTCTAAGAAAATCTATCTTTTTAACGTAAGGACGATAAGCATCTTTAAGTCCAAGTTCTAGTTATAAAAGTTATACCTTTTTCAATATTTTATGTCTAAATCGGCATATTAACACTTTTAAACCAAGTTTAGTATTTCCTTCAATACTACTCTTTTAACACTTTTGAAATATATAATAAGTTTTTCCATATATGTTTATGGTATTAATTATTTAACATGTTTCGTGTGTAGGACGCTAACGTTGTTAATCAGGTGAAAGCTTAGCAATGGACACATTATAATAACATATAGCTAGCTAGACTTTGGAAGGTTTAGCTTACTTAAGGTTAATTAGAATAAGATTAGAGTCTTGAGCTTGTTTTCCCAGCTGATAATCATTGAACTTCTAGGAAGAGTTGTACACCATGTTGTTCTTGAAACACAATATGAGACTGCATAGATTAGTTGGTTATAAGCGTGTGTTTGCATATAAATCAAAGAGAGAGAGTGTGTAGAGATAGGAAAGGTGACAGATGATGACGATGATGATGGACGTGTCGGACGGGCATAATCTTAAGGGTTGTCTTAAATATACAAATACTAAATAAATTCAACATACATGCAACACACAAATATAGTATATATATTTTAACCGGGTCGGTTCTAGTTAACCAGGTTAATTGCAAATGGTTTCAAGCCTACACGTTCAATCAGGTCGAAACCGGTTTCTATCATATCGAGTCCAAATTACCGGTTCGAGTTCAGGCTAGGGGTAGCTTTTTTAACGAAACCGGTTTCTATCATATCGAGTCCAAATTACCGGTTCGAGTTCAGGCTAGGGGTAGCTTTTTTAACTGTACCTCGGGACCCAAAGCCACCCGGAACCCATTTAAACCAGAGTCGACTTACCAGAACCCGAGTAAACATAAACCCTAACCATATAACATTTAATTAGGTCGGTTAATGGGTTGAAAAGAACATCATCAGGTGAACTCGATTAACCCAAAAACCATACTCAATTTTAAACAACCAATTAATTGCTTCCTAACTGTTTGGTTACAGTATGAAAATCCTCACGATTTCCATAAGTCTGGTACTACATGTATATTTTAACCATCTAGCTGTTGGAAAGAGGCCCATAATTTATCACTTCATCCCTCTATTTAATTTCCATAAACCCTTGGGTTTCAATTTCTTTCCAAGAAGCACATTCATTAACCTGAATTCCCTAACACCCAACTGCCATATATCACCAGGAAAAAAAACATTACGCAACTGTATAGGTCACACCCATTTTCTGGTACTCAGATTGCAATTAGTAAGATACAAACATGCATAAGTATTACCTATACAGAGGTGGTGAAGTAAAAGTCAAAGTAGAAATTAAGTAGACAGTAAACCAAACCAAGACGTTTGAAACATCAAGTTTTACTTGCTTACAACCAAAACCAAAACCAAAACCAAACGAGTGCTTGGATTCTCTTCTCAATAGGGGGCATTACTTAAGAGTCGCTCGTGATAGTGCGTACAGTCACTGTTATTTTCTCACCTAACCAACAAAATTGAAAGAAAGAAATTTAGGTAAGTTGGCTACATAATAATTAAGTTAATCATTTTACTAACATAATAATAATAATACCAGAAGCGACTGCTTTGGAGGAACTTACCTTTGGGGTCACGATGCACAACTCCAGACTCTTTTTCTGCAAGTTCTGCAAGTCTCTGCTTCTCCCCATTTGTCAGCAAACTCTGAGATTATATTCGTTAAAAACATTAATTCTGATGTACGACCAAAAAAAAAATTATATTCTTGACTTAATTTTTGTTCAACTCTAAAACTAATGACAAAAGGACAACTCAAACCATTGAGGGGTTACCAGCATAAACTTCCTCTCTTGGTCGACCATCTATTAAATTTGAATAGTATTCCGATTCAATTAAGATAGATGCAAGCCATCGCCTCGCTTCAGCTTCTTCAGGATCTATATATACATATCGTACATCAGAAACATGATAAAAATACATAGTTACTTATGATAACCATAAGAGTCCTAACATTATCATGAAAAGTTTTAGAGGCCAGCCAATTACCAATAGTTGCTGATGCTGATGCAGAGTTAATAAGATCGCAACTTAGATCCTTTCTCCCTATTAATTAATAATCAGCAATACAAGATTAATTAAGATAATCCAAACAAAAAATCTTGGCTAATGGTCGGTCATAAGGGAACTTACTTGCCAAATTCTTGAAAACGGATTCTTCAGCTTCGGTACCTAAATACAATATAGTTAGTTATCATAACCACAAGCATAAAGTGAAAGATCAAAACAAATCAAATATTTCAATACAGCCAAACAAGTGCTTGGATTCTCAACAAAAGACTGGACAGGGTATGCGGATATATATGTATTAACTAACTAACTAACAAGATAATTAAGATTGCATAAGAGCGAGTTAATTTTAAAGAATGAGTCCGCTAACCGTCCATCCTATTATTAAGTTGAACCACTTGTATAACGATGACACATAAGCACGAACATGTATCATTAATAACTAAACTGAAGGATCAAATTCCTCTATCGTATACAAATATGTTTTACAACCAAAACTAGAGAAGCAGCAGGTCAAGAAGAAAGCTCTTGACCGCCTTTCTACCTATCAAGTATTTAACAAGACAAGACTGAATTAATCATCCAAATATCTTAAGACTAACAATGGTCAGACAAAAGTTCACTGTTACGGCTAATAAAATCTTGAGACTAACAATAGTCAGACAAAAGTTCACTATTATGGTCGCCAGTTATCGAACAATTTGTCGGCGGTCTATGCCAGGCAGTTAGTACACTAAAACAGCAAATTAATTCAATTCAGTTGTGTCAAAATCAAAATCCTCTAGGAGCATAAACTACGTACCTTCTTCCATCCCTAATGCAGAGTTGTGAACCACGAAAGCATTATCACCTACAAATTAATTAACAAAAAATAGATTAAATTAAATCAGCAAATTAAAACAAGCACAACAAGTAATTGACTGACAAATACACACAAGAACACCAACCAATTCGTTTCAACTAATACAAAACACAAGGACATACGATCTAATTCCTCCATTACGTATCAAGTACTTAACAAGACAAGACTGAATTAATCATCCAAATATCTTAAGACTAATAATGGTCAAACAGTCACTTTATTATATATATATATATATAGGGTTAGGTTATAATAGGAAGTATAGTTTTTGTAGGAAGGATAAGAAGTAATCTTGTCAATTGATTTTGAATATGAAGGGTTGAGATTAGTTTATGTGGAAATCAAGTATGAACATAAAGGAAAGGGCATAAAAGAAATAACACATTTATTGACTTTCTCTCTTCACATGTAAGACACATGCCAAATTCCACCATCATTTTAAAACGTCCAATAACTTTTTTTACGACGTTTTTATTGAAAAACAAATTCATCATAATAACGAGTGTCTTTTTATCTTTCATATGAGTACCATATTGTAATATAAAATTTAAAAAAAATTAGTGGGTTTTTTACAAATTGTGTTTTACCAAATTGTGTTATACAATAGTATTTTTCATTGTGTTTTTTTCATTGTATTTTTTACATTGTGTCATACAATTGTGTTTTTTTCATTGTGTTTTTTTCCATTGTGTTTTTCCGGCAAGGTGGTGGCGGTGGGTGACGGTTGTGGTGGCAGTGGTTGTAGAGAGTAAATATGTAATTGGGTTTTATGTAAGTGGGTTTTTGAAATTAAATTAAGTGGGTTTTTGATATATATATATATATGACTGAGTTTATTTTAATGAATGAGTGAGTCTGCTAACAGTCCATCCTAATCCTGTTATCATTAAGTTGAACGGCCACTTAAGAAAACTAACTTGTATAGTAATGAATGACACAGACAGAAGCAGGAACATGTGTGTGTGTGTCATTAATAATAGAGTGAACTGCGGTTTTCGCCCCTGTGGTTTGTCCAAATATGCGGTTTTAGTTCAATAGTTTCAAATTTACGGTTTTCGTCCCTGTGGTTTCATTTCACTTGCAATTAAACCCGAATTCACTAATTCCGTTAAGTCTGGTCGTTAAACCCATCAGTGTGCTCTTCACGTGAGTGCAGTTTTGTCATTTTTTTTTTTCCAAAATACACCCCAGCCCCTCACGTGAGGGGGCTTGCGAATTAAAACTAGGGTTTATTTGGGGAGAAAAATGACAAGACTGCCCCTCACGTGAAGGACACGCTGATGGGTTTAATGACCAGACTTAACGAGATTATTGAATTCGGGTTTAATTGCAAGTGAAATGAAACCACATGGACGAAAATAGCAAATTTGAAACTATTGGACTAAACCTGCAGATTTGGACAAACCATAGGGACGAAAACCGCAGTTTACTCTTAATAATAATTAAACTCAAGTTCCTGTATCGTATCCAGATATGTTTTACAAGCGAAACTAGAGAAGAAGGCCCTTGACAGCCTTTCTTTCTACCTATCAAGTACTTTATAACTAACAAGACAAGATGATCGAATAGATCATCCAAATAAATAGTTCACTATTAATTACGGTTGACAGTCGGTTATTGAACCCAACAAAAACAGCAAATTAATTAATTCAATTCAGTTGTCAACAAGTGTCAAAGATCAAAGGAGGATAAACTATGTAGCGTACCTTCTTCCACCGATGATGCAGCAGCAGAGTTAACAAAGAGAGCCTTCTCACCTATAAATTAATTAACAAAAATATATTAAATTAATCCACTATCTATAAAAGCCAGCAAATAAGAAGGCCCTTGACAGCCTTTCTTTCTACCTATCATCAAGTAATTTAACTAACAAGACAAGGTGACTGAATTAATCAACACTAATGGTCATTGCCGGCAGTTACGGTTGACAGGGGTTGACATGAGCTACCGAAAGGCTGGTGGTCTATGCCGGAAGTTAGTACACAAAAACAGCAAACGAATGAATTCAATCAGTTGTGTGCTATGCAGCCGATGATATATCGGTTATCGGCCAGAATATCGATACCGATAATATAGGCAATATCAGTGTTTTAAGTCTTAATTTTAAACTTTTAGTGTTCAATGTAAGTGTTTTAAGTCTTCTTAATCAGTTCCTACTTACTACGATTGTTAGTGTTTTTGATAACCGATGATATATCGGTTATCAAAAAGTGAAACTTAACAACATCTCATCTCATCTCATCTCAATTATGTATGTATGTATGTATGTTTAAAATACGTTGGCAAAAACAAACCATCAAATATAGTATAGATTAGTAGATTGCAAATAAATATCCGTTCCATAAACGTTAGCGAGAGTATTGAAAACACCAACCTATCTTTGCCAGATGCTATCTTTCACATTAATTAATTATAATTGAACTAATACTATTCATAATTACAACACCTTTACCCATTGACCATATTAAAATCATTTTTACTCCTTTTCTTTTAAAAGTCCTCCCATTTGTCCAATTTGACCATTAATAGACTTCTTTAGAATTTACACATCCCCCCCTTTAGTTATGTGTATTTTATTGTTCAACTTTTTATAAGAGCTTTTGTCAAGACATCTAAAATTAGCAATGCAGATGACGTTACCTAGTTTGGTTCCCACAAGCACAATCGGGGGCATATAGTATCTTAGCTCTGACACCCACTAAAACCAACCACAAATCAACATGAAAGCTACATTAACTATTTAGTCCAAGTCTAAACTAAAATGACAAAGTTTCGTCTTGGAGATGTTTTCATAGTTGGATTTACTAACCAGAGAACATGCCAACAACAACGCATACACACCTCGTTAACTTAGTAGCCTTAGTCTGTTATAATGCTCATGACCGTGGATTACACGGTTGAATAGTTAAAAAAATGTAATTCATAAATCCGTCTAATAACAACAACAATAACAAGGAAAATTGGAAATAAATTATCCCAACTTTTGTGTTTTGGCCGATAATAATCCCAACTTTAAAAATCACTACCAGCGGTCCCAACTTTCAACTATTTTTGTCTCAATGGTCCTCCGTTAAAAAACAGTTAACGCCGTTATGTTTTTTCCCAAGTTTTATACCGATGTTTTAGGGATTTTGATTGGAAGAACGATACGATTCGACTGATGTAATACTTATCTCGAAACGGTGATTCAAATGACTTGATTTTTGTTAATTGGAAATTCAAACACCCGAATTGAAACATTGTTTCGTCATTTGGATAATAGTTTCGAGATAAGTTTTACATTGGTCGAATCGTATCGTTCTTCCGATCAAAAGCCCTGAAACATCGGTTTGAAACTTGGGAAAAAACATAACGGCGTTAAGTGTTTTTTAACGGAGGACCATTGAGACAAAAATAGTTGAAAGCTGACCGCTAGTAGTGATTTTTAAAGTTGAGATTATTATCGGCCAAAACACAAAAGTTGGGATTATTTATTTCCAATTTGCCTAATAATAATAATAATAATAATAATAATAATAATAAAAGCAACAAAACCCAAACCAAATAGATCGCTTCTAAACTAACCAGTTATACCGGGCCAAATTTTACCAAAACCCATTATTACTCGAGCAAAATTCATAAAAGAAGAATAAAATAAAATAAAATAAAAATAAACTAATTTCTCTAGCATATTAGACTACTTATTATTTATTATGTTGCCAATAACATTAAGGGCCAACATATTTGGGTTGAAATGGGTATCTTTTGGAACATGTTAGGCTAGTATGTTGGCCCAAGAGACTTTCTAGTGATTGTCAGTTTGTTTAAATTAATATACTTGGCAATTTGGCATCATTTAAAATTAACAGAAAAGTCAACACCATAACCAAATAGGCTACTTTTAGTACGACCTGTTAACTAAAATTATTACTTTGAAACATTTACAATAACTTTTACTCAGTTCATATAAAATGGTATTTTTGAATCATTTACTAAAAAGTGATAAGTTTGACCCATTTATGGAAAATGATAAGCTACACTTGTTTATTAAGCAACTTATATTCGGACTTGTTTACCTAAACTGACCACCTTGACCCACTTATTAAAATTGATAATGTCGACCTTTGACCATTTTACCAAAGATGGTAATCGTGACTAAGTTGACCAGAGTAGACTACGAACACCATTCATAAGCATAAATGCACATCAAATTACAAATCCCTGGTGCACATCTACATCTACTGAACAACAAAATTCAGAAACTCACAATTTAACAACTTGAAAAAAAAGGTTCCGTTTTGTTGAATACACATCATCATCTCTAACATGTTATGTAATAACCAAAATTTAATTATAAACATAAAGTTGATTAAAGTAAATAACGCATTAGGTGTTATTGATACGGTTTTAAGATCAAATTTTACAAGAGGTTTTGACAATTGAAGTTAATGTTCAAATTTCAAGATATAAATGCGAACAAAAGCAAAACGCATGGATAAAATAATAATAAAAAGTAACTTGCATAAGTGTGCCGTGAAATTAAAAGGGATAATAATAATAACAACAACAACAACAAAATAATAAGAATTATAAACTGCAAATGAATATGGGGAACTCATTATATGTATAAAATTCCTAATAATTGGTCAACAAATTATTATAATGCAGTCTCCTTTTTGTTGTAAGCAAAATGGTGCAGAAACCACCATATCTCTTACTCAGTTCTTCCATCAATTTCAAAATGCAGAAGATATTTTCTACTCTTTGTCTTCATCTCCTTGAACCACTTATAAAACGCAGCCATGCTTCTAAGTTCAACCCCACACCTCATAAAACCTTCTCAATCCTTTGCGTTCTCAAATTCTCCGGCAGCCTAGTTAGCCATTCTGACCAACCCCGTTTCGTATACAAAACGCAACACCGTCTCGATCGCGCCATGTAGCTCTGGACTTTCATAGCGGAACGACACGACACGCGTTTCGCTCGGCAAACTTGCTTACGTCTTAGGTATATCGTTAAACCCGTACTACTTATTTGTGCTTAATTTCGTCTATAGCTATATACATTATGCTACCTAATGACCTGAAAATCAAACCTAATAAACATCTGGCGAACTCTTAACTCTTTAATGAAGAAGATGAACCACATTGACATATATTTAAAGCTTGTAGTTTAGTGCGCAAGTTAAACGTACTGTTAATGCCGTAGTAAACCGTTTTCCCCTTTTGTTATATGAAAGTTGGTTTTTATTTAAATTAGTTGATTTCTAGTTAATAATAATATACACCCACACTGTATGTTAAATTTAAAGTTAACAGAATGCATATATAGTACTTGTCATAGTGTTTGTTTGTAACATTTTTTCTAAATATAATATAACATATATACAAGTTTCATATATATGAAATGATAAAGTTTACAAATATGTTTTAACTTTTAATCGTTAAACTAAAGGAAATGAGAAATATTAATCCATTAATATAAAACCATTTGTATTCATTACGTTTGTACACCAATACTATTAGACAACCATTTGGTAATAAAGGTTAACGGATTTCCGCTAGCAATTTATGGACAAACAAATCAAAATACCACCATCAGAATCTAATAAGCATAATTTTCATATACAACAATATTGTAGGATCTCTTGAATGTGTAGCCGAACTCTGTTAGCTCAGTAGCCTGGTCTTCGTTTAAGGTACGGATAGTCTATACCCTTTCATTTGATATGTGCCGTTTGGCCTTCGGGCATCCGATTCCGAATTCAAAATTTACTCATGAAGCTTCCGTATTGAAAATGTTTTACATATGTTATTTCGAAAATGATTTATGAAATTCGTTATTTGCATGTTTACGAGTTTACATGTTTGCGAGTTACATGTTTATGAGTTTACGAGCTTACACGCAAGCATGGTTTACGGGATTACATGTTTACGTGTTTACAAGTTTACGAAGTTACATGTCTACGAACTTACATGTTTACAAGTTTATAATTTTCTGGATGTTTACGTGAAGTTACAAGTTCACAAGTTTTTAATGTTTACAAGTAATATATTTTGAATAATTACAAGTTACAATCATGCTTTATATGTACAAGTATTATGTTACCCAAGTCGAAACCCTTCTCTGTGGGGACCATAGACCCATCATTGTGGCATAAAATGATGTGGCACCTTCCGTGACAGTGGGTTGAGTTCACGGCGTCTCAAACTTACAAGTAAGCCCGACTCGAGGGGCATCATGGTACTTTATGTACAACCAAGGAGGCGTATGGATCAATCCGAGAAAAAAGTTAATTAAATGAACATGTTACAAGGGAATTAGGATGTGTGATTTGCCCGCACGCCTTTTTCCACATGGACGTATGGGCTAGCTACCTTGCGTCACCCACGTTAATAAAATGAACCACATGGACTTTGGGTGTACTTTTCATGTTATGTTCTGGTTTTAATAATTATGTTATTTTACACTATTTTATCTATGAAAACTTTAAGCGTTTTTATTGATACACGTTTTGAAAAAAATCGAGCCTTTTCATTCAAAGAAAATAGCCTTTTTATTACCCTCTATCCGCTCACCGGGCAAGTTTTGCTCAGACGTACTTTTTGTGTTTTTCTATCTTATACGTCAGGTTATCCAGGCAGCAGGGATGGGTTATGAAGAGGGCTTGAGAGTGTGAAAAATATTTGTTCTAAGTTAATAAAGAAAGTTAGATCGCGCTTCCGTATAAATTGTTAGGCATTGTGATGTTTTAAATTAAACAGTTGTGGAATTATGTTTTTGAGCTAATTCTGTAAAAGTGAGACGTCAGCCCTGATCAGGTTGGGGTGTTGCATATTAAACTTCAGTTTAGTTCGGCTGCAACTTTCAAAATTGTGCAACCATCAGCAGTTTTGTTGATCAAGTCATAGAAAAGGTCAAATCTTCAACGACCTGAGCTTTGTCGACGCATCCGAAAAGAACCCCATCATCGTAAAGCATGTTGTAAACGGGCCTAATACTAATGGTTAATATCAAGCTCAAAACTCAAAACCGCACTTAAACAACGAACACATGCAAGAACAAAGAAAGTGAGCTTGAAAAAATTTGGGCCCATGCATGTTGACCTGTCTTGCTTGGCGTCCGTTGTATCATAATTCATACACATAACCCGCAAGCATGCCGGAGAATAGAAGAGCACCAATCGGGTTTCCAAGACCCATGAAATTTAAAATTAACGTGAAAGTTTTCAACCATAAAAGCTCAAGTGAAGTTGGGATCATAACACCAAACTGAACACCATAACATGCTCCCAACAAGCACGGTTACAACATACAATTTCCCTTTAAGGGTTTATGCATATAAAAGATATGTCATTACCATTATAACTTGTGTTATCGTTGCTAAAAATGTGTGTGGGACCGTATTTAACATGGAAAAAAAACATATAACTTTCACGATCGTCGTCGTCATCCTCATCATCATCAAGAGACAACTTACAAAGTTTAGGTCTTTATAACTTGATCACCAAAAGTTTATCTTTGCAATTTAGTCAAAGTTTAGTTATTTGCACTTTGACCACCAAAATGTTCTTTGCACTTTAAAGTTTGGTTCCTCGTAGTTTGTTACTTTGAATGTATTGTATATTCATATTCAATGTTTTAAAAAGTTGTTCGAACCAGCCGGTTTAATTAAAAAATCGGTTTTTAAAACATTATTTATCTTCATTTGTAACTGTGTATAACTTTAATATACTTTTAATTCAATGTTTATTAATTCATTAGCAGGATTTTACCTCTATAACTGTAACTAATAAAATATAAAGATTTGGTTTATCTTTTTTATTTTATAAATTTTATAAATCAACATAATTTACTCAAAACTAAAATATTTAATTACTATCTCATCCTAAACTCTAGTAAAACTACGTAAAAGTGCGTTAGGTATGTACATCATAAAACTATGTTAGTAACCCGTGTATTATACGGAATGAAAAAAAATCAACCTTAAATTTATAAATATGTAATTCTGTATACACGTCTCAAGAGTTAAAAACGTATTACACCTATAACCTCTAAATAAAAGAATATGTACTGATGTTTCGTCCTCCTTTATCTTTCCCTTTTAACCTGTTTTTCTAATATGGACCCCAAATCGGTACGTAATTCCCACAGGTTAAGACCTGACTCAGAATTAAAAATCGCATCATTCTTATACCCTTGGATTAAAACAGCGTGAGGCGAACAAAAGCAAAGAGGTTCTCAGCCGAGGCGAAAAATGAAAAGATCAAAAGTGAACGCTTTTTGAACACGAGGCAACCATGTTTTAAAAATATTTAATTATTTATAAGCCACATATTATATACATACCACATTATAATATATATTAAACGTCTAAAATATCAACATATATATATCCCAAAATTCCAAAAGTAGTATAGAACAAATTTTCGAGTACCACATCACTTGCCCAAAATATCAAAGTAGCATAAAGACAAGTTATCGAGTACCAAATTACTCGGAAGTGTTTACAAAATAACAATACTCAAAAGTCTTTCAACTTTCAAAAGTTTATTGCCAAATGTGAAAAGTCTATAAATTGTTAGTTATAAAGGTTAAGTTGAAAATGAGCTAACTGCTCGCTTTTTGTACATAAAGCCTTTGCTTCCTCGCCTTTTCGTTTCGAACAAAAGCGCAAAAGGCGTTCGCTTTTTGAACAGGCTTCGCCTGGGTAGGCAAAAGCGTTGAGGTGCTCGCCTTGGGTCGCTTCTCACCTCACCTCACATTGAGTACACTTTTTAAACTATACCGCAAGAATCCTCACTCGGAACACCCCCCTCCCCCCACACTTCTTATATGTTAGAAAATATGTAAAAAAAATGGATGTTTAGAAGCGGTTTTTAACCGATGTTTATAGGCTCGTTGTATATGGCTTGAAAGTCTTCATAAACAGCCAGCGGTTCCTTGTAAGCAACGGTTTTTAGGTTTTCTTTATAGCGGTTCTCATTTATAGCGGTTTATAGCTCCTTCCTTTTTGAAGCGGTTTATGCCTGCTTGTACTTTAAAGCGGTTATGAAATAAATTAGCTTTATATGCAACAAATCATATTCAGCTTTCATACAACAACAAATCATATTCAGCTTTCATACCAAATTATCCAGCAGCATTAAAAAAACATATAAATCCAAATTTTATACAAGGTATCTAGATTTATAAAGTACTAACATCAAAAATACATAAATCCAAGATTATCATGTATGAGAATCATTGAGCCCTTACAAACAATCTATTAAAAAGTTTTGGAACTAATCTCATAATCATATCGTCGAGTTCCATCAATGTAGCCACCATCGAGTCTTGCCAAATCTAAAAAAGATAAACACAAGTTAGAATAACCAGAGCAAACCACAACCATAAATATAAGAACCCAACCCAAACTAACGCAAATGAAAACCGAACAACCCAACGCGAACTAACCCAAACGAAACTGACACTTATATTACTTTTCATGAAGAATTGATCAGCACTTATAGCATTGTAGAAGGTGATCGTTACCTTGCGATAGTGAGCTGATTGTAAGCCGGTGACCCTGATGACCGTGTCGTACCGATCATGCAAAAACCTAATTTTACTTATAGATAGGGTAAGTCAGGTATCGAATCTAGAGGAGCATGTGGTCAATGTCATATGTTTGTTCGTTTATTAAACTATATTTACAAAACAATTATAAAGAAAAAATTATGAAGATTTGTCAAAAATGCTGATCACACTAGCAAATGAATTGGTTTTAATATCAATTATGTAATTAAGCAAAGTTCAATCAATTAACAAAGCAAATCACACCCGGGAATTCAAGTAAGCAACTAACAGTAATCTCATGAAACTTAACAGATTAATTATCACTGGTCAACTAAAGATTGTTTAACGAGCTAAACCTTAGGCATCAAACGGTCCCTGCCAGTGTGACTCAACTAAGGGCAATTGTACAATTTCTTGCAATTAACTAGTCAGCACAACCCTATAAGCAATTATTATAGCAACCGACGAACTAATCGTTCTGATCGACAAAAACCTAAACTGACTGAATGCACAGCAATACTAAACATCAATACTTATAGATTAACACAAAGACAATTACAGTTAGTTGTTCTAGTACATGAGAAATAAATTGAAAGATAACAAACTATACATCCCGGGAATGACTCAAGAGGATTCAGCCGCTCATGATATTCGATTAGTCTCCGACTATTGATTCAGGATGATGAACTACGAATCCCGAGGTGATCGGAGGTCATCCAGGGCTCCCGGAATCGCCCCTTGTCATCCCAAAACGGCTGGAGGTCGTTATATCTGATTAGAGTTTGTAAAATAGAAGATATAGGTCAAAACCCATTTTTTCCCTTTTTTTGCCCGTCGCGTAGTGCGATGGCCATATAACCATACCATCGCGTAGCGCGATGGAAGATGACCTCAGTTTTGGATTCCTCTCATCGAGAAACCCAAAATTCATATATTATGGATTCCTTAACTCATTTTCTAGCCCTGGATATGCTCGTTTTACTTTCTCGGTCGCTTTTCGTCGACCTATCATGTTCAGTTTTAGCGTCGGCTTTAGGTTTCTCATCCAAACTCTTCCCGAATCCTTCTAACACTTCCTAAGACTTCAATTTATGCTCTGGTCTTCCCGAGATATCATTCCATGCTCGTACAAGTCTCCAATTTAGCATCTTTAACGATCAATGACCTGAAATACAAAAGCACGTATGAAGTACCAAAGTTCTAACAATATACTAAACAAAACTACATAATTAACACACTAATATATATACAAAATACCCGAACATCAGACCCCGATCATACTAGAGAGACGTTTTAGTTGAGCAACTATTGACTGAACAACAACGTGATGACGTGGTGTTAGATCGGTTAAATTCCACCTAAGTCTTAATAAATCAGGTTTTATATCTTCTTCCCTTCCCTAATCCTTACAACGAGGTTCAAGTATTTAGAGTCATTTAGTAATAATTTAGTAATAGGGAGATAGATTGGCGTAAATAGAGAGCAACCAAAGGAGAATTGGTTGTTCCCAAGAAGACTAAAAGGGATTATAAGGTTGCAGTTTGACCAGATGTTTTATACTGAACTATTGGTTGGGACATTAAGAAGACACAAACACGAAAACTAATGGTAGCAAAAAAAAAGTTGCTAAGGTGGATGTGTGTGCACAAGGTTGGACCGAGTAAGACTAGATGTTTTTTGAAAAGTAAATTTTAGGGGTGACTTAGATACATGGGTATTAAGATGGCTTGGGCAACTGAATATGAGACATTTGATAGCATCAATAAGCGCATGTCCAACGCAGGAGAGAATGTTGTTCAGATCTGAGGTGGGTGCCAAGTAGAAGGGAGAGGTAAGTGATAGTGGAGAAGGTCTGGAAGGAGGGAGAGAGGAGAGAGAACAAGGGGGCGCTGACGTGGATGAAGGGCCTTAAAATGAAGACTCAGGGTTGTTTTTTGCATTGAAGCAGTTCAATACTCGACATTATACATTATTGACTCCTCTCTTCAGGTTTTTTAACATTTTTAAGATAAAGTCTGTTAATTTATATTTTGTGCTACATTTTTTAAACTTTTATTTATTTATTTTAATATTTAGTTCATGATCAAATACCTTTTAGAACAACTTGAAAGAGCTTTTTATGCTTACACACTTTCTTGATGCTGGAAAGGTTAGTTTTACAATTTTACTACAACTTCATGTGTGAATTTATTATACAACACGAACCTGGTTGAGTTTTGTATAAATGGTTTCGTTCGGTTTTGAATTTAGCCACGAAAGAAACCATTTACCTAAATGGTCCGTGTTTGGCATTCGTGTTTCTTCATTCAACTTTAACCGAACATGATCACGACCAATTTAAACGAATTAAATTGCGTTCCCTGGAACATTAAATAACATAAACGAACAAATATAAATGAACTTAAAATAAGGTAAACATGTAGCTGGATGATTTGGTTACATATGGAGACGGTTGTTAGGGCACGAAAATTTGACACTGTGGATACGTTATCCTGACAGATGTTCTTGGATCAGTTATTCTTAGACAGATCCTATCAGGATCAGTGGTCCTCAGTACTTGGTATTATTAACAATTGTTTCTTGTGTGTAGGTTGTTATTTAATAAGTATAAAGGCTCCAAGACTTATTCCACCGGATATCTCGCTATTGGACTTGTCAAACACGTGGTCAAAGTCGTGGATGAAGATAGTGGGAATGTGGCGCATTTATAGGACTTCTTGTTGTGTCACAAATAACTGAGTAATGAGGATATGTTATTCTTGAAGACGTGTCTGGATCAATTATCCTTCTGAAGAGTTCCAGAGCTATGTCAGGATCATGGATCCTCGCTATTTGGTGCTGTTAACGGTTTTCTCTCATATGAGTGTTGATATTTATCAACATTAACGGCTCCTAGACTTATTCTTCCACTTATTTCGCTACTGGACTTCTATGGCATGTGGTCAAAGTGATGGGAGTGGCTAGTGGAGGACTTGCAGATTTTTAGGAGTTATTGTTAGTTAATTATTATTATTTTTTGTATATAAAGAGATTGTGATCAGCTAGGGTTACACCCTTTAGCAACTCTCATAATTCTCTCCAGCAGCATACACACACACATATAAACTATTGTATTTCTAATCATAATCTCCAACCCTTGTAACACCCTTTTTGTCATTAATAAATTTGACGGTGATAGTTTTCACCGTCCGGGGGTTTTTTGTGCCGGAGACCACGATAATCACATACTTATCGACCAAAGGTTACCTTGTTGATCTTTGACTGAAGTGATTCGACCAAATATTAGCTTATTAATCCTTGACCGAAGTCATTTTATCAAAGATTACCTTGATAAGTTTTGACCGAAGTAAGACTATCTTGGTTAAGGGCTTTTTCCCTCATGATCACATCGATGTGTTCATCTCAATTTTGTTCATATATTCGCTGTTATCATTTTAGCACTAAAGCTCACATAACAGATTTGGATACATTATCCTTAGCAGATTTTTGTCCAAAACAATTTGGCGTCCACCGTGGGGCAATTGGTGCTATAATCCCGATTATTTCCTATCAATTTTCAACCTTTCATACCCATATCACTATCAGTGGCCTCTCAATCGACCTCTGCTTCATCAACCATGCCGTCTTCGGTTTCTCTCTCATCAAGGACTTTGCCACCGATGCCTCCGTCAATCACGGGAACACCAAGGGCTACTACTGTTGGGGGCAAGACGCAACTACCAGTCTTCCAGAGCTCGAAAACCGTTGCTGCAGCGCCGGTGGTTAATACTAACAATGATGTTTCATCTATGTTTTCGCAGGTTAATGCATATATGGAGCAGCAGAACAAAACCAACCAGAGGATCCTTCGTGAGATAGAAGATCTCAAGAAGACTAAGAGGCCAGCAGAGGATCACACTCCTCTGATGCCCAGGATGCTGGATTTCGCCAGTCCAGGATCCATGGCTCAGTTCCCGCAAGGATCATCTATCCTTCAACAGGAGTCCATGGGTCCACAGGCTCAAGGCTCCTCAATGTTTCAGTCAGGATCATCTATCCTTCAACAGAGGTCCATGGGTCAACAGACTCAAGGATTCTCGTTAGTTCAGCCAGGATCATCTATCCTCCAACAATGGTTCATGGGTCAGCAAGCTCAGGGATCCTCATTCTTTTCGCAAGGATCATCTATCCTCCAACAAGGGTCCATGGGTCAGCAAGATCAGGGATCCTCATTCTTCTCGCAAGGATCATCTATCCTCCAACAAGAGTCCATGGGTCAGCAAGCTCAGGGATCCTCATTCTTCCCGCAAGGATCCTCTATTCTTCAGCAGGGATCCATGGGTCAACAAACTCAAGAACACTCGACCTTTCACTCAGGATCATCCATTCTAGATCCGAGGTCCATAGGTCAGCAGATTCAAGGATCCTCGATGTTTCAGCAAGGATCCCCAGTCCTTAATCCGGTATCGATGGGTCAGCAGGTCCAAGGATCCTTCATGTTCCAGAGAGGATCATCAATCATTCAACAAGGGTCCTCTGGGGTGTATCACCAAGGATCCTACAACTCCCAGCCTCAATGATCCTTCTACCAGGGTCAAGGATCCTTAGGAGTTCAACACCAACTATCTTCTGAAATCCATAAAGGAGATATAATCCCCATGCAGACCATAGCTTCTGGTGGACCAACTCCTGTAGCAGACGCTTGTTACATCAGCCACTCTTCTGGAATGCCGACTTTCACGCAACAAAGAGGTAACTTGTATAATCCTATATCCTTAGATGCTAACCGTGGTTCCATGCAGGATGCAGGTATTAACCAAGCTATGGCTGAGGAACTACAAAAACTCAAGGATATGATATCCAGCATACCAGGGGTGATCCGTCCAATTCCTGAGATACCAGAAGGAAGCCACAAACTGTCGAGATTTGCTCCACCAATATGTGATGCGGAGATCCCAAATCGCTTTCGAACCCCCAATATGAAAGTGTACGATGGTACCACTGATCCTGAAGAGCATGTAGCCCAATACAAAGAAAGAATGGAGATCAATCCAATTCCCGCGAGACTCAAGGAGGCTTGTCTGTGCAAGGGTTTCGGATCCACACTAACAGGATCTACATTAAAATGGCTGCTAAGTATTCCTCCCTTTTCTGTTATTTCTTTCTCACATTTAGTTAACTTATTCAACAGCCAATTTTCTTATAGTAGGAAATTTGAGAAGTTAACTAGTAACTTGTATAGAGTTGTCCAACCCGATGATGAATCCCTTGGGGATTTTATCACGAGGTTTGGTAGGGAGACCCTAGAAATCCCTGATGTTGACATGGCCAAGGCTGTAGAAGCCTTCAAGATGGGACTAAATAAGGGCTCCCCCTTTTATGATGATCTTGTGATAACTCCTTGTAGGTCTCTAGATGAAGTCAGAAACAGGGCACTCAGATTCATACGGTTGGAAGATGACAAGAGGATCCAGGATCGTTTGGGGGACTCAAACGAAGCTATCCACTGACAAAAATAAAGGATCCTCGTTCAGAATCAACAACTCAAATCCTTGAAGGATTACTTATCCTCAGCTCCAGCCCTGATGAAGCCTGTGGATGGAGAATCCTTGAACATATATCTTGCTGTTTCAGGAAATGCGGTGAGTGCTGTCTTGGTAAAGGATCATGAAGGTGAACAACATCCGGTATACTATGTAAGTAAAAGCCTTTTAGATGCAGAGTCAAGGTATTCTCATTTAGAAAAATTAATCCTTGCGCTTATTATGGCCTCTACTAAACTAAGGCATTATTTTGAAACTCACCCTATTATTTTGAGAACTAACTATCCTGTAAAGAATGTTCTTAGAAAACCAGAGTTGTCAGGTAGAATGGCCAAGTGGGCTGAAAAGTTAAGTGCATATGATATCCAATATGAGCCCAGGACAGCAATCAAGTCTCAAGCACTAGCGGACTTTGTGGCTGATTTCACTAGTGATCTACAAAAAGAAGCTGACTTGGAAGTCCAACAACTGGAAAAGATCAAGGATCCTTGGATACTCTTCACAGATGGAGTATCCAACGTAAGAGGAACAGGATTAGGGATCCTACTGAAATCGCCACGGGGGACATATTACCCCAGTCCATAGCTTGTGAGTTCCAGGCAACAAACAATGAAGCAGAGTACGAAGCTTTAATCGCAGGTTTGCAATTAGCCAAAAGCATGAGGATCAGGTATCTTCAAGTTTATGTAGACTCTTTATTAATAACTAACCACTTTAACGGCTCCTATGTTGTTAAAGGTGAGAAACTAATGAAATACTTAGAAGTTGTGAAGGAATTGTCGAAATCCTTCGAAATATTTAGTATTACACAGGTATCGAGGGAAGAAAATGTTGGGGCAGATGCCCTAGCAAACTTAGCTTCATCTCTGAAGATTCCTGAAGATTTGAAAATCCCAATAATCCACATTCTCTCGCCAGCAATAGGAGAACAGGAAGTTGGAGAGATAACAAATGATAAAGATCGTTTAACCTCAAATAAAAAAGGATCATGGATCCGTCCTATCAAGAACTATATTCAGACTGGGGAAATTCCAGCCACATAAAATCCCAAGTCTTTCAGACTCAAGGTATCCCAATATATTTTGTTAAATGATATAGTATATAGAAAATCTCTTGCAGGTCCATATCTGAGATGCATTGAGGATCCTGAGATCCAAGAAGTACTCAAGGATTTTCATGAAGGAGATTGCGGCAATCACACGGGTGGAAGAGCGTTATTTTCCAGGATATTCAGAACTGGATACTCTGGCCAACAATGAAGAGAGACGCCAAGGAATACTCAAAGAAATTTGATGCTTGCCAAAGGCATGCAAACATCCTACATCAGCTAGTGGAGCCAATGTATCCTATATCCTCATCGTGGTCTTTCATGAAGTGGGGCATGAATATTGTTAGTAAGCTGCCCAAAGCCCTAGGAGGTAAAGTATTCATGCTTGCAATGACTAACTATTTTTCAAAGTGGATAGAAGCAAAAGCTTTTGTTCAAGTACGCGAAAAAGAGGTGATATCTTTTATTAATAGAGATATTATTGCTAGATTTGGTATCCCCTCGGAAATTATTTATGACAATGGTTCCCAGTTTATAAGGAAAAGAACCACTAACTTTTGTGACAGCTGGGGCATCAAGATGATTACCTCTACTCTGGTACATCCTCAAGCTAATGGCCAAGCGGAGTCTAGCAACAAGATAATCATCAACAACTTAAAGAAGAAGCTAGGATCCAAGAAAGGAAAGTGGGCTGAAGAGCTACCTTATGTCCTTTGGGCTGACAGGACAACACCCAAGAATGCAACGGGCCAAACACCCTTTCCATTGGTATTTGGATCAGAAGCAGTAATCCTTACATAAATGGTGGTTCCTACAGCCATAACAAGCATCCGTGATCCTAAGGTCAATGAAGAAATTCTTCTTAAAGACTTGGATACTGTTGAAGAACTCAGAGACCTAGCCAAGATCAGAATGGCAGCATATCAACAAAGAGTAGCTGGGGCATACAACAAGAATATCATAATCAGAAGATTTCAAGAAGGAGATCTAGTATTAAGGAAAGCCTTCCAAAACACAACAAATACGGCTGATGGGAAGCTAGCGCCCAAATGGGAAGGTCCTTATCAGATTGAGTCAGAAACAGGAAAGGGGGCATATCATTTTCTCACAATGGAAGGCAACAGGCTACCAAGAGCATGGAATGCTATCCACCTCAAGAAGTACCTTTTCTAATCAGGATCCAATATCCTGAGAGGATACATTATCCTTAAAGGATCAAGGATCCTTAAATCGGTAATATCTATCTGACTACTTATCCATTTTTATATTCTTGTTATTCTAAGGATAATATATTCTTAACATTTATTTTTTCCAAGTTTTTAAGTAACATTGCAGATTTCAATAAGAAGTTCAATGTCTAAGAGGTTGGCCACCTCTCCTTTACATATAAGGTACTTTACTACTTTCCCTGGCCTTGCCCACGACTGGATATGACCCCCGATGGTCATATCCCCTAAGGTTTAAAGGTTTTCACCTTTCTCACGATCGCCAGTTGCGCACGCTATCCATTGTATAGTTCGGGGCAGCGGGACCAGTACACGCTTAGTGGCTGAAAATTTCGTTGTTTCCGGCTATATGGAGGATCCTACGATATATGGTAGACGTACCATTTCCTAAGGTTTAGGGGTTTTCACCTCTTCTCAAGGGCCTTGTCGCCAGTTTAATCCTAAGGTTTAAGGGGTTTTCACCTCTTCTCAAGGGCCTTGTCGCCAGTTTAATCCTAAGGTTTAAGGGTTTTCACCTCTTCTCAAGGGCCATGTCGCCAGTTTAACACTAGTTTATTTTATGGGCTTGTCCCCAGTTTATTTTATGGGCTTTTCCCCAGTTGCACGGGCTTGTCCAAAGTTTATTTTATGGGCTTGTCCCCAGTTGCACGGGCTTGTCCCCAGTTTGTTTTATGGGCTTGTCCCCAGTATGTTGGGATTGTCCCCAGTTTATTTTATGGGCTTGTCCCCAGTTGCACGGGCTTGTCCCCAGTTTATTTTATGGGCTTGTCCCCAGTTTGTTGGGCTTGTCCCCAGTTTATTTTATGGGCTTGTCCCTAGTTTATTTTATGAGCTTGTCCCCAATTTATTTTATGGGCTTGTCCCCGGTTTATTGGGTTTAATCCCATATAATATCTTTTATAAGGATTGCAAAAGGATCAATACTTATGGTAACTTAGGTCTAACCAGACCTTACGGTATGATTTCTGTTTATCGGTTTACACTTATTTGATTTCAGTTTATATCTTCAAGATATAAGGATTCATTATTCTCAATCTATTTTTTTAAGGATTTAAAATCCTGGTTTATTTTTGCAAGGATATTCTATCCTAAAACTTTTTACTAAAGAATGTTTCTCAAAACTTTCAACAAGTTTAAAGCTATATCAAACAAACTTTCAAAATAATAGACAATCAACAGATAGTTAAAACATACTTTTTATTAAACTAACCTGCAATTACCAAAAATCTTAACCCGGATTTCACCATTCGAAAGATGGACCATCTACCCGGGTTAAACAAGTATTACTACCTGTTCATGATTTGCAGGAAGAATAAGAGGTTTTGGATATATAGCTTGAAGGGAAGTTCTCAAGGAAACTCTATATATATATATATGATAATTATATCTAGCTTGTCAAATCTCATATGTTTTTGCAGGAAGTCTGAATTCAAAGACAAAATGACAGCTGCGATATTATCACAACTGCCATTTTGGGGGCAATTGTTAGGGCACGAAATTTAACACCATGAATACGTTATCCTGACAGATGTTCTTGGATCAGTTATCCTTAGACAAATCCTGTGAGGGTCAGTGGTCCTCAGTACTTGGTATTATTAACAATTGTTTCTTGTGTGTAGGTTGTTATTTAATAAGTATAAAGGCTCCAAGACTTATTCCACCGGATATCTCACTATTGGACTTGTCAAACACGTGGTCAAAGTCGTGGATGAAGATAGTGGGAATGTGGCGCATTTATAGGACTTCTTGTTGTGTCACAAATAACTGAGTAATGAGGATATGTTATTCTTGAAGACGTGTCTGGATCAATTATCCTTCTGAAGAGTTCCAGAGCTATGTCAGGATCATGGATCCTAGCTATTTGGTGCTGTTAACGGTTGTCTCTCATATGAGTGTTGATATTTATCAACATTAACGGCTCCTAGACTTATTCTTCCACTTATTTCGCTACTGGACTTCTATGGCACGTGGTCAAAGTGATGGGAGTGGCTAGTGGAGGACTTGCGGATTTTTAGGAGTTATTGTTAGTTAATTATTATTATTTTTTGTATATAAAGAGATTGTGATCAGCTAGGGTTACACACTTATCATCTCACACACTTTAGCAGCTCTCATAATTCTCTCACGCAGCATACAAACACACACACACATAGCAACTATTGTATTTCTGATCATAATCTCCAACCCTTGTAACACCCTTTTTGTCATTAATAAATTTGACGGTGATAGTTTTCACCGTCCGGGGGTTTTTTGTGCCGGAGACCACGATAATCACATACTCATCGACCAAAGGTTACCTTGTTGATTCTTGACTGAAGTGATTCGACCAAAGATTAGCTTATTAATCCTTGACCGAAGTCATTTTATCAAAGATTACCTTGATAAGTTTTGACCGAAGTAAGACTATCTTGGTTAAGGGCTTTTTCCCTCGTGATCACATCGATGTGTTCATCTCAATTTTGTTCATATATTCGTTGTTATCATTTTAGCACTAAACCTCACATAACATATTTGGATACATTATCCTAAGCAGATTTTTGTCCAAAACAACGGTTTAGTGAGTTTTATGTGTACATTCGGTTTGGTGAGGGATACGTTTGAAAATTTTGAGTTTTTTATGGTGTGTTAAAGACAATAAGTCTTAATAAACAATTTCGCATATGTTTTAAAAGAGATGCAATTTTTGTTTTACTAATATAAGGGTTAGTGAGTATCATGTATTCTTTTTCTATCGAAACTTTGCTTTTATGGTTTGTTTTTATCATTTTCATATAATAGTAACATTTAAGATTTTTAAAAAAGGCTTCATGATTTGCTTTAGCAAACGTTGAATGCTATTGTATAGCTGTCTTGCAGTTGCTAATGAACTAAATTTAGGAAAAAACCAAAACTAACATTTAATATTATACTAAAAAGTGTTTTAGGGTGCAGAGGTAATGTTATACTTTTACTTATTTGGATGGACATAGTAACTAGCATGGCTATAATGGGTGTAGTGGATGGGAAACAAATGTGCTTCTTTTCGGTTACAAGCCTTAACTTTGGAGTACAAAACTGTCACATGTTCAGCTGTAGTTAGTTTTTTTTTTTTTGACCATTTGACCATGCTTATTATATTGTTCTAAATTATCTTATTTTTTAAAAGTGTTATAGAGGTAGGGTACCAAAAAGACCCAAATACCCTTAAGTAATGACCGCGGGTCAACCAGAAATCCCTCATAAGGCACCCGCGGGACATATAAATCGTCCGCATAATTAGTTAAGGAAGAAAACACCCTCATAGCACGTGCGGAAGCATCATAACACCCTCAAAGGTCATCCGCAAGAAGAAGGAGCCTTCCGCGTAAATAACCGTGAGATAATGCTTCGGGACAGCTGTCAATAATCAATTACCTTCTAGAAGATTTACCAAGATGCTTTCTTGGGCAATAAGTGATCTTTCGGCCGATCAGCTAGTGACACCTGGCAAGGCCGTTATAACCGTGCACATGGCCAATATTCCCCTGATAACCAATAATAAATGGACACGTGTCTAGGTTGTTATACATGCACATGCAACGTATAAACTAAACCTATCACATAAGGACACGTGTCCAGACGGTTATGCAGGCATCTTCTTAAGGAACAGCTGACCCAATCACCTTCCCACACCCTTCGGCTATAAATACCTTCTCAATCAGCATTAGGTATTCATTCACTCCCACTGTACTCCTTCAATTTACTTAAGTGCTTACCTTCTCCAGAACAGTACTTATTCTCACGCCGGAGGGTGGTTAAGGGAAGATCCCCCCTCTTGTCCTTCCCGTAACGAGCTCACGGTGTCTGTTTTACAGGTGTTCATCATTGGACTTTAGGCAGTTGGGTTCATATCGTATTGGCAGTTAACCGTATCCTACCCTGTTGACTCCTCGGATCTAGGACCCCGTTAAGGGGAGTAGATCCGTGTTTCTTCATTGGCGTCATCCGTGTTTTTTGTTAGAACAACAATTTTTGTTTTCGAAGTTACGATATGAGCCAAATTCCTAAAGGGCCGACGGGGACCTCAGAACAAAATCCACGTGTTTCTACTCTGGAAACACGCGAAAGAGTAACATCGTTATTTGCTCAAAATCCTGTTACCGATGTGCAAGACGATGTTGTAACACCCGGAGGTTTTACCTTGGGTGGTTCATCAGCTCGAAGACATTTCACCCCACTAGCAGAGACTGTCCCAGTATGAAATGCAGTAACACCAGTGCGTACTGTTTTGGATAAAAATCACTTTAAGGATCAAGTATCCAAATCTGTAAATGTGAGGTGAGGTGAGGTGCTAGTTTAACAACGTTGGTTATGTAATCGCAATTGGAGTGAACACAATGATTTAGTAACGAGGGAAAAAACCCTTAACCAAGATAGTCTTACTTTGGGTCAAAACTTATCGAGGCAATCGTTTGTAAAATGACTCCGGTCAAGGATTAACAATATAATCTTTGGTCGAAGTATCTTAGTCAATGATCGGCGGGATAACCTTTGATCGACAAGTATATGGTTACCTTGATCTCCGGCACAAAAAACCCCCGGATGGTGAAAACTATCACCGTCAAAGTTTATTAATGTCAAAAAAGAGGTTACAAACGGTTTGGAGTATATGACCGAGATTACAATATCAGCTAGTGAGTAGAGAGAACAATAGTATTTGAGGATGAAGGATCCCACGACACAATTTCTTTATCTTTTGTTATCTCCCCAATTTCCTGTTCTCCTATTGTTGGCGTGAGAATGTGGATTATTGGGATTTTTAAATCCTCAAGAATCTTCAAAGATGAGGCTAAGTTTGCTAAGGCATCTGCCCCAGCATTTTCTTCTCTTGGTACCTGTGTAATACTAAACATTTCGAAGGATTTCGACAATTCCTTCACAACATCTAAATATTTCATTAGTTTCTCACCTTTAGCAGCATAGGAGCCGTTAAAGTGGTTAGTTATTAACAAAGAATCTACATAAACTTGAAGATACCTGATCCTCATATTTTTGGCTAATTGCAAACCTGCTATTAAAGCTTCGTACTCTGCTTCATTGTTTGTTGCCTGGAACTCAAAAGCTATGGATTGGGGTAATATGTCCCCCTGTGGCGATTTCAGTAGGATTTCTAATCATATTCCTCTCACGTTGGATGCTCCATCTATGAAGAGTATCCAAGGATCCTTGGTCTCGTCTAATTGTTGTACTTCCAAGTCAGCTTCTTTTTGTAGATCACTAGTGAAATCAGCCACAAAGTCCGCTAATGCTTGAGACTTGATTGCTGTCCTCGGCTCGTATTGGATGTCGTATGCGCTCAACTTTACAGCCCACTTAGCCATTCTACCTGACAACTCTAGTTTTCTAAGAACATTCATTACAGGATAGTTAGTTCTCAAAATAATAGGGTGAGTTTCAAAATAATGCCTTAGTTTAGTAGATGTGACATCTGCCCCGATCCGACCCGACCCAGGTACCCGTTTCTCTGACCCGATCTCTTTCTTTTA
>NW_027496962.1:0-81608 GCF_021521415.1 Bidens hawaiensis | reverse complement strand
GGTGGGGGTCAGTGTTTTGTCACCAATTTTGTTATTCTAAAGCTTATTCTAGGGACACTGCACTTTTTTATTAAAAGACTAAAAATATGCTATGTATAGAATTATACGAAACGTATAGGGTTTCACATACTCCCTATATAATTTTATATGGGCATACAGGGCTCCGTATAGCTTCCTATATAATCCTATATGAAACGTATAGGGGGTGTCTGAGTGTTCATAATAGGACCCTATTCAAATTAAAAATTAAACAAACGTTACAACATTAATGCATCGTACATTTGTAGGATTGTTTATAAGTTTTAGAATAAAGTATTTAGAAAGATGAGTGTAAACAAGACAATAGTCGAGTTGAACTCGAGCTTAATCAAAGTTCAACTTAGATATCCTAGAGTTTGAGTTTAATTATATATATATTAAACTCAATTATTAAATTGATTTTTCTAAAATGAAGTTAAGGGATGAATATTTTACTATTCCGGTGTTAAAAAATGTTTTATAAAGGAGGTAAAAACCATTAACTTTTCTATTTTTTACTCTCCTACGCAACTAAACGTTTGTCACCGCCACTCTTTACCTAGTTGTGGAACCATATGAAATTCAGATTGAATTAGCAATACTATATGAAATTGATATGAAAAACAAGAAGCCGATACTCATATAAAATTACTAATTTAGATGAGATCGAAGGGCATAATAATACATGAAATTCGGAAAATGTAGCATGATTTCAGAAGTTAATTTTGATTATAGCATTTATAGTCACTATTCATGTGGCAATTTCATATGTGTATGCTCTAGCATTGACTACAAATTCTTTAAAGTAAATATTTTGCAAATCATCAAATGGAAAAATATATATTGAATAATTCATGCATATTGATTGATAGCTTTGAGAAGATTACAAGGTAATTAAACAGAAAAAAAAAACATAGCTTCGGGACTAAGTTATAATAATGAAGGAAACAACATAAAAGAAAGAATGATATTAGAATCATTTCCTTCCTATACTCCCCTTAGGTTAGAGCAAAAAAGTTCAAAAACTGTAAACGTCCAACTTGTCTAATAATGATTGTAGTTGTTTTCCACAGAGGGGCTTCAAGAAGAAATCCGCTATCTGGCACGTGGTATCAAATATGCAAGGCTTCAACTTCTTTGAATTCAATCCGTTCTATCACAGTATAACAGTCCATTTCAAACGTGTTATTTTGTTAGAAAGTGTCTTTTAGCTAACTAATAATTTTTATATATTTTAAATATATATAAACGAAATCTTTAAAAGCTTTCTGGTTGCTTTCTATATTCTTTCAAGCTACCAGATTGCTTTATTTGTAAATATAGGCGTCTCATGCATTTGATCCGAATTCACGGCTATTGGTCGCGCCAAATCCAAATAGTCTTTAAACGGGTTATAACATCTCATTAGATTAAAAATTAATCTCACCAAATATTTAATATGAAAATCCTATAAAATAGGGATATACTAAAAATTAATACTTACTTTTTAAAAAAAATATTATTTATAATTAAGAAACAATTTTATAATAAAGAAAAAAAAATAAGCGGATCATGGGTCTCACCAAACGCATATAGTTTTTAAACCGGGTTATAACATCTCAGTTATTTGTGAAACTCTTTCATTATCAAATCCTAAGTATATTATTAGTTTCTTACAATAAATAGAACTAAAATCCAAAAAATATATAAATATTAGAAACAAATAATATAAAACAATCTCGTAATATAAGCCTAACACGTAATTAAAAAAATGCCATGTTAGCATCTCCACTAACGACACTAGTTATCTGTTAGTGAAGGAGTGACAAAAACAAGTAGGGCGAAAGTTGGGAGCGACGTACGACAAATCGAAAGTTGGTGGTGATATCAACCAATTAGTGAAAGTTTGGAGTATTAAAACTAATACCCCCAAAAACAATAATGACCATCTATATTTAAAGAACTACTATTTATCAATCTATTAATTTTGTGAGGGTGTGAAATTGAGACAAAATAATTAAATAATTGTTTGTATAGCATTCATATCTATTCATCTATCTTCAAATTCAAAATTAAACTAAAAATCATTACGTTTCTCTTTCCTTATCTATTAAATAATATTTTTTATACATTTACCATTACCTTTTAAAAAAAATATTTATAATTAAGAAACAACTTTATAGTAAAAAATATAAGCGAGTCATTGGTCTCACCAAACCCAGATAGCTTTTAAACCGGGTTATAAGATTTTATTTATTTGTGAAAACCCTTTCATTGTCAAACCCAAAGTATATTATTAACGTCTTTGCAACAAATAAAAATAAAATCCAAAAAAATGTATGAGTATTAGAAACGAATAATGTAAAACAACCCCGTAATATGGAAATAAAAGCTAGTATATATGTATGTGTATATATATGTATGCATGTATGGGCTAAGTATAAAATGAAAACCCACTTGAGTTGTAAAAACTCTAGAAACTCATTCTCAACCACATGTTTTTAATTAATGTATAAATCTTGTGGTCCACAATTAAAGTGAATAAAAAATGTAAATATAAATAAAACTTTTTTCTCTCTCTTGAAAACATATATAAAAATTAGTAAAAAAATGTTAAAAAATAGAAAAACATTTTTTTATGTTTCGATGTTTTGTATTAAATGTTACAACATATATTACATGTAACAAAAAAAAACGATGTTACATAGAGTTTTCGCGGGTTTTCACGACTCAAGTGTGTTTTCATTTTAACCTTATCCTCTATGTATGTATGTATGTATGTATGTATGTATGTATGTATGTAGCAAGTTTAGAATAAAAAGCTAAGATTTTCTAAGAAGTGTAGGAAGTGATTAGAACCATAGGATTAAACATAAGACATAGGGATGGGATGGGAAAATATTTATGTCTCTCTCTTTTATATCATCACATCCCCCATATCCTAAAACTATCTATCATTCTCTTCAAATCCAAATAAACCATACTCCCAACTCTCTTTCAATATTCTTTCAATCAACCTGCCATCGTCGTCGTCACCGTTCAATCAGCCACCGTCGCCGTTCAACTAGATCCATCTGCAACCAGTCACCGTCGTCGTTCAAACAGCCACCGCCACCAATCTGGTCTACCATCACCAATCCACAACCAACCCGATCTGGTACCACAAACAGCCCCCTTGTCGGTGATGTCAGGGTTTGAGATATGAGAGGATAAGGGAGTGGTTGTAGATATGATCCTTGGTTGCCGGAAACGTAGGGTTTGAGGGCGGCGGCGGATGAGCTTGGAGGCAGGGGAGAATTTTTAAGCCATTAAAGGATTTTCTGATGGGGGCGATGGATTGATGTGTCTGTGTGTATTTAATGGCTGTTTGGGAGAAAATGGTTAGATGCCTTGTAAGGATAGGTTTTTGTGTGTTTAATATTGGCGTGTTTTTTGTTAATAAAAGTGTGTTTTTCTTCTTGATGTTCTTGGCGTTCTTGGTGTTGTGCTTTAAATTTTGATTAAAAATCTGGTGTTTTTTTTTTAAATTTTGATTATTTCGATTTAAAACACACTGTTATATATCTTGTTATGTTTTGATGGTATGTTTTAAATTTGGATTAGAAAATGATAATTATAGATTTATAATGCTTCCATATATAATATAACACACTTGACGATTAAACCACTAGAGTGTTATAAAGCAGGTACTAAAATAAAACACAATGCCTAAAAAAACATACTGTCCATCTAGACCATCAGATCACTAAATCTAACGTACCAGATTACTTCTCACACTTTTTAGACACACTTCGCTTCTTATTATAACTCCACCCCATATATATATATATATAAGGCTATTGTACAAATTAAATTAACATACTAAACATACAAATAACATAGTGTAATTACAGTTCTCAAGTAGAGTAATTATGCGACAAAAAATAAAATAGTGTACTAATAATTACACTACTCAAGCGTAATTACAGTACTAACACTGATAATTACTCTATACTATTACATCAAATTATACTACTTATTTCAACTAGAGTAATTATTTTGTAAGGAGAGTAACTGTAGTATATGCTTCTTTCTCCTCAAATTATACTAGTTTTAACTAAAGTAATTATTATGTAAGTAGAGTAATTGTAATATTTGATTCTTCCTCCTCAAATTATACTACGTGTTTCAAATAGAGTAATTATATTGTAGGTAGAGTAATTATTGAATATGCTTCCTCATCTTCCTCAAATATCCACGACAATTTTCTTCAATTGGAAATAACAATTAGCTTCAATTGATGTATTACTTCGATTTGCAGGTTTCAATTAAGCAATCAATATTCGCAAAAGATTCAATTTGATTCACAAAATTGTAACCTAGGAATGAACGACGACAATAAGAAACGACAATCGACGAGGTCCGGTGGCCAGAATCTGACGGATGCGGACGGTAATGAAATTGATAAACGCTTAACGGTTGGGAGTTTGAGGCGGAGGCGTGGTGGCCAGAGGATCAATTGAATTAGGTGGAGGCGGTTGCGTGGTGGGGAATTGAGAAGGTGCTGCCGTGGGGAATTGAGAAGGCCGGTGCTGCCGTGGGGAATTGCGAGGCAATCGGAGCCTTGGTTGAAGGAAAGGTGGCGGAGGTTGGCGGTGGAGTGATTGGAGTCCGGTGATTTTGTGGTGGATGAGGAAGAAGATGGAGATGGGATGTGGTGGTTGAATGAGGAAGAAGATAGAGATGTGGTTTGGTGGTTTTGTTCAGTTTGTATGTTTAGTACAAATTTTTTATTCGTATTTGACCTATCTCCTAATATATATATAAATGAAAATCCAAAATCCTATGTGTCGTGATGTGGTCGCTCCCCCCTTTTATGGAAGCCACCAGATTTCTTGATTTTTAAATGGAGGCCTCTCATTGATTTAACCCAATTTAATGGTATGGGTCTTACAAAACCAGATAGCTCTTAAACGGGTTATAACATCTCATTAAATTAAGAATTAATCTTACCAATTATTTGATATGAAAATCCTACAAAATAGGAATATACTAAAATTTAATATCCAATTTAAAAAGAAAAAGATATTATTTATAATTAATAAATAATTTTATAGTAAAAAACATAAGCGGGTCATGGGTTACCAAATCCAGATAGCTTTTAAACTGATTATAACATATTATTTATTTATGAAACCCTTTCATCATCAAACCTTAAGTATATTATTAACTTTCTTACAACAAAGAAAATTAAAATCCAAAAAATAAATATTAAAAAATAAAAAATGTAAAACAACCATTCTCTCAAGCCATCAGATTATTTTATTTGTAAATGAAAACTTCTCACGCATTTGACTCGAATTCACGGGTAAAGGTCTCACCAAACTCAGATAGCTCTTAAACGGGTTATAACATCTCATTATATTAAAAATTAATCTCATCAAATATTTGATATGAAAATCCTATAAAATAGGAATATAATAAAAATTAATATTCTATTTTATTTTAAAAAAGATATTATTTATAATTAAGAAACAATTTTATAATAAAGAAAATAAAAGGGTAATGGGTATCACCACACCCAGATAGCTTTTAAACCGGATTACAACATATCATTTATTTGTTAAACCATTTTATCATCAAACCTCAAGTATATTAATTATTAACTTTCTTACAATAAATAAAATTAAAATCCCAATATACTTTTATAAATATTAAAAACGAATAATGTAAAACAACCCCTGTAATACGGGGGATAAAATCTAGCATATATATATATATATATATATATATATATATATATATATATATAGGGTTAAGTTAAAATAAAAACCCACTTCGAGTTGTGAAAACTCTAGAAACTCATTCTCAACCACATGTTTTTAATTAAAGTTTAAATCTTGTGATCCACAATTAAAGTTAATAAAAAATGTAAACATATATATAACATTTTCTCTCTCCTGAAAACATATATAAAAATTACTAAAAAAATGTTAAAAAATGGCAAAAAAATGTTTTTTTAATTTTTCGATGTTTTGTATTAAATGTAACAACATATATTACGTGTGTAACAAAAAAAAAACGATGTTACATTGGGTTTTCACGGGTTTTCACAACTCAATTGGGTTTTTATTTTATACTTCCCCTATATATATATATATATATATATATATATATATATATATATATATATAGGGTTAGGTTAGAATAAAAACCCACTTGAGTTGTGAAAACTCTAGAAACCTATTCTCAATCACATGTTTTTAATTAAAGATTAAATTTTGTGATCCATAATTAAAGTTAATAAAAAATGTAAAAGTTAATTTACATTTTCTCTCTCCTGAAAACATATATAAAATTTAGTAAAAAAAATAGCAAAACATTTTTTTTTATGTTTTCGATGTTTTATTTTAAATGTAACAACATATATTACATGTAATAAAAAAAACGATGTTACATAGGGTTTTCACAACTCAAGTGGGTTTTTATTATATACTTTGCCTATATATATATATATATATAGGGGAGATTTCAATTAAGAACCCCTTTGAGTTTTAAGAACTCGAAAGAAGTGTAACGATTTTTTTTTCGAATTTTTTTTACACATGCGTAATATATATAAGTTACATACACGTAAAAAAATTACAGAATTTTTTACGCACTGAGTCGACTTTTTACACATATGTAATGGACGTAAAAGTTAGTGTAACCACTTACATATTTATTCTCTCTCCTACTTTGACTTTTTTGCCATATTTAATCTCAACCACATATTCCAATCCATTTAATTAAATGTGTGGCATAGAATTGAGTTTTTAAGTTCTTAAAACTCAACATGGTTCTCAAAATATCCCTCCCGTATATATATATAAATTGGGAGAAGATCAATAGAAAACTTATCTTTAAAGAGAAAACTTAAAAACTTCTAAAGAATTATTTTTAATTAAAAATAAAAAAAATATTTTTAAATTTCCGTTTTTGCCATTATTCTTATATTTTGTTACCCTTCCCTCGAAAAGAAATAAAAATAAATAAATAAATAAAATAAACGTTGTAATGCAAATATGTATTACTGTGCGATCCTGTTGTATTACACATGTGTATTACCATGTATTTTTATGTTTAATAGTCTTTAATTGCATGTATTCAATATTTGTATATTGTATATGTGTAGTAGTGTTGTATTATATGCAAAAATAATAATAATAATAATAATAATAAATAAATAAATAAAAGTCGATGTAGTGCATATGTGCGTTAGTGTTGTATTACACAAACGCACTAATGTGTATCCGATGTGCGTATTAGTCTTATATTGCATATATACAATAGTGTGTATGAAATATATATGTGCAATAGTGTTGTATTCTATGCAATACAACACTTTTGCATTCATGAAATGAACACTATTACACATGTGCACTACACCGACGAGTTTAACGACAAGTTTGTTTTATTTTTTATTTTTATTTTGAAACAATAACAACATATAAGAATAATGAAAACAAAAGAAACTAAAAAATTTTAGATTTTTTAAAAGTTAAAATTATTTTTTAAGAGTTTTTAAGTTTTCTTTTTAAGGGCAGTTTTCATTTGATCTCACCCCTATATATATATATATATATATATATATAGGATTTGGTTCATTTCAGAAATGTTTCTTAGTGCGAGAAGTGCGAGAAGAGGTTATAACCAATCACATGATTTCTTTTTTAATTTCTTATTATTTAAATAAAAGGGTATGCTAGTAAAACATAAAATGTTTTGTTTTGTAACTCATACTCATTAATTGTTTAATTAATGTTAAGTTACTAACAAATAATAAGTTATTATTATTATTATTTATTTATTTATTTCATCTAAAATTTGAACAATTAAAATACATTTGATCTAAAATCATTTTATTCTAACACATGGCTAATTAATTTTTTTATTTGATATCTAATGTGAAGTTTTTTTTTATTTTATTTTAATCAACTAATGTAGTGTAGGCTTATCTTATGTAATGTAGATAAAGTTACGTAATCTAGGGTATGCATATTTTCAAATTTTGTATAGTCATAACTAATGTAGTGTAGACGTATCATATATAGTCTTGGAAAAACTAATGTAATGTAGGCTTACTTTCAAATGTTGTGTAGTCATAAATAATGTTGTGTAGATATATAAAATGTATTGTAGGCAAAACTAATATAGTGTAGGCACACTTTCAAGTGTAATATAGTCATAACTAATGTGGTGTAGACATATCATATGTGGTGTAGGCAAAACTGATGTAACGTAGGCTCACTTTCAAATGTAGTGTAGGCAAAACTAATGTAGTGTAGGCACACTTTCAAGTGTCGTATAGTCATAACTAATGTAGTGTAGATATATCTAGTATTGTGTAGGCCAAACTAATGTATTGTAGTGTAGGTACACTTTCAAATGTTATATAGTCATAACTAATGTATTTTGGACATATTTAATGTAGTGTAGAGACACTTTCAAATGCTGTGTTGTCATAACTAATGTAGTGTAGAAACATCTAATGCAGTGTAGGTAAAACTAATGTCGTGTAGTCACTTGAGACAAGTTGGTGTATATTTTTATGTATCATGTATATGTATTAAACTAGTATTAATCATCTTATGAGCATTGATTATGCTATAAAAAATAACCGTCGAATACATTAATGCCTGGTTTAATTAGGTCAACACCACAAAAGACATGTATGTTCTTTTTAATTAAAATTATGTTATAAATATGTGTCTTTATTTACGATAATGCCATTTATATTGTTGACCATTGATTAAACACAATCAATGGTCTAGATTCATTTCTCGCACTTCTTGCTATAATATCACTTCTCGCATGATCCATCCCCTATATATATACATATACATACATACATACATACATATATATATATATATATATACATATATATATAAACGAAAACTTTAAAAGTTCTCTGGCTGGTTCCTACATTCTCTCAAGCTATCAGATTGTTTTATTTGTAAATTGAGGTTTCTCATTCATTTGACCCGAATTCACATGTATGGGTTTCACCAAACCCAGATAGCATTAAACGGGCTATAACATCTGATTATATTAATAATTAATCTCACCATATATTTAATATGAAGATCATATAAAATAGGGATATGCTAAAAATTAATGTCCAACTTTTTAAAAATATATTATTTATATAAGAAACAATTTTATAGTAAAAGAATAAACGGGTCATGTGTATCACCTATCTTTTAAACGGGTTACAACATCTTATTTATTTGTAAAACCATTTCATCATCAAAACCTAAATATATTATTAATTTACTTATAATAAATAAAATAAAAATAAAAATAAATAAATAATTATTAGACACAAAAAATGAAACACAACCACTATAATACGGGAGATAAAAACTTATATATATATATTAAACTAGATGTTATGATTACTGAAACAAAACAAATGCTAGTGGTTTAGTTTTAAGAATCAGATGCGTTGTAACTTTTCAGATGCGTTGTAACTTTTCACTTTCAAAAACTTGTTGAGTTTTGTTTTAGGTGTTTTTTTTTTCAGATGTATAATGTTTGCAGTCTGCGGATTACATCTACAGATATTAGTAGAAGAAGAGGTGGACCAAATCTCTGCAGTTTGTAAGAAGAAGACTGTTTGTTTTTTAACGTCTGCAAACTGCTAAACAATAGCATTCATTATACCTAATTTTGTACAAACTTTTATTATACTTAAACTTTTTACAAACTTTCAACAACAAAAAACTACGGTAATACCTAAACAAACATCAACAACAACACTCATTATTTATAAAAATTGCAATTAATATGATTAATCCAAGGCATACTTTTATTCATAACCACAACATTTATTAAAAACAAATATTATTAAATTTAAAACACTTGACTTCACAATTCAAATCAAGATCCATATGAATCTGTTAAAAAAAAACAAAAAGAAAAAATCAAAATCAATATGAATATCCCTAACCCGACGATAATACATGGAATCCTCCACCTAGCTGCCTATCCTCCACCAATCACCACCATAGATTCATCCTCTATTAAAAATCGTTTAGCCAAAACTCCGATCTGCATACTCCCCTTAATCCCATCGATCCACACCTGCCAATTCCTACTGGTGGTGGGGCGAGGGGGTGTCGGTGGTGGTGGGGAGGTTGAAGGAGGTGGGAGTGGACGATGGAAAGGGTGGAGGAGAGGGGTTAGGGTTTGTAGCAAGAAGAAAGAACAAAGATAATATTAAGAAGGGGCTACAAGATGTGAAAAGTGGTTGGTCCAGGTCTGCTGTAAAAAGAGGATGCGCAAACCTTTTTAATGAAATATCTTCCAAAAAACAAACACTCTGCAAACCTAAACGTTTACGCATGATCTGCATGGCGCAGACAAAAGAGCCATATAAAAAGAAACCGCCCTTGGTCTCTCAAGTCTCATCCATTTACTCTCTTAAAAACAATTCTTTAAATATTTAAGACAGAATTACAAATTTTGTCATTTAAAATAAGACGAATTACGGTTCGTGTCCTTTTCTAAGTTTCCTTGCAGGCGGTGTACTTTAAACTTTTTTTTCCTACAAGTTTTGTCCTTTACGCTAACTGGGTTAGAAAAACTCAGTTAAATACCCACACGTGAGACGCATGTGAGGGCATTTTTGTCTTTTCACACTGTCTATGTATCTTCCTTTCTTCTCTCTCATAAATTGAAGAAACCAAACCTGCAACTTTTTTTCCCATCAAACCCAAACCCTAATTCCAAAAATGACACCCACCTCCTACTCTAACTCTACTCCTACTTACACTCCTACTTCTTCCACCTCCACCGCCAGTTCTCCACCTCCACCGCCGCCGTCGTTGAACTCCCTCATCATCCAACGTACGAGTTCAACATCCAACCCCCTCATCATCTTCCAGCATCTTCACCCAAACGACTTCACCATCTTTCTTCCGGCATCTTCACCCCCAAATCTTTAATCTCTAGTTCACCACTCTTTATGCTTCCCAACATCGAATTCCAAATAAAGAGCGAAGATTCAAACAAGCTTGAAATCATTCCTAATCAAACCCTAGTCATCAACTCTGGTCGACAACGTCGCCGATGTACCCGCCCCCCATAAACGTCGGTGAAGAAAGAAACAGTTCCCGTAGATGATACCCTCAAATGACGCCGTCAATGACCTCCTATTCATCCGCCACAAGTCCAGCGACAAAGACACAAAGTCAAAACCCTAACGTCTCGCCATAGCGTCATTGGCAAGTCGGCAACTTATGAATCCATAAATTGATTGCACGAATCAAGGATTCAGGTAACGATTTGTAAAAGAGTAAGTGGTCGCCAGAAATTCGACTTGAACACAGAAATGGTCGCCGGAAAATTGAGATTCGGTTTTCGGCTTCGCCACCATTGTGGACGGCCCTAAGGCCATGCCGGAAATTGGTGTTTGCATCAGCAAAAGTAAGAAATCCTTCAACACCACCGCCCCATCATGGCCCTGTTGATTATTCCCTTTGTTGTGTGCCGCCTTGCCGGAGTTTGGGTTTGCAGATCTGTTTATCAACATTGCTGCCCAAGGGAGGGGAAGGTGTTATAAATAACATGATATAGACGAAAAGACAAAAATGCCCTCACATGCGTCTCACGTGAGGGTATTTAACTGAGTTTTTCTAACCCAGTTAGCGTAAAGGACAAAACTTGTAGGAAAAAAAAGTTTAAAGTACACCGCCTGCAAGGAAACTTAGAAAGGACACGAACCGTAATTCGTCTTATTTTAAAGGACAAAATTTGTAATTCTGTCAATATTTAATTTTGTATTGTTTTATGTAGATAGGAATATTTTTTTTAAAGTTTTCTATTAATCTTTCAATTGTATTACAAAACTTTTAATTAATAATAAAAATGGTGTTTAAAGAATTTCCGTTTTCACTCAAACGATCCAAAAGTTTAAAACATATTGTGGTGGACTATCTAGCCAATCTATTATTATTATTAGACTATGTATAGTGGAGGGCTACAAAATAAGGGAGATTTAACACATTGCGTCACGTCAGAAAATGAACGATTTTTATTTTAAGGGTGCAATGGTGTTGTAGGGGCGATTTTCACACGTGGAGGGCTACCAATGGTAATGTTATTATTATATACTATTATTGTTGTCGTTCACCAAGCGGAAAGTTCATGTCACCCCCTCGTTTTATCGCCCCACTTATCGCGAGTTGTGGGGGGGGGGGTGTTACCGTAAGAAATAGCCCAATACATGTCACCCCATTACGCAGAGCCTTAATAAATAAAACTACCTTGAGAACACATGTCCATTTATTAGATCATCTCATTTGTTCCAAAATACCATATGAATTGGGACGTTCAGAAGGGATATAAAGTAATTTTTTATTCTCTACACCAAAATTGACGGAAGATTCGTTGGAAATTATACATATTTTTTATTTATAGCATAATAAATTAAAAAAAAAAATCAAACGTAAGACAATATAGTATGGTTTGGAACACTCTAGTCAAACTAACACTCTAGTCAAACTCTAAAGATAGGGTGAGTTTGATTAAAACAACATAGTATGACTAAAGTAAAATAACGAGGGCTGAGACTCTTCAAATTTAAAGAGTACGAAGGCCAAATCACAGTTCAATAATAATAATAATAATAATTGGGCTTTAGTATAAACCCAAACGTTTGACGTGATGAGATTTGATGTCAAATGCATGGGTTCCATTTGGAGATTCTGGCCCCCACTATCTACCAAGAAATTAAATCTATTTTTAAATACTTAGAAATAAAAAATCACATTCATGCTAAGGCTGTATGCTATGGTGAGGGTTATCGAAACTCCTCTGTGGTGCCACGTCAACATCACGTTATCGTCTCGTAAAAAACGGGGTATCAAAACCCGTCCCGCTATGATTTAATGCCCCTTGGGTGCCCCAATATATATATATGTGTGTGTGTGAGAGAGAGAGAGAGAGAGAGGAGAGAGCCCTCACCGCACCCATCGTCACAACCACCGTTCCCCCTTTCGCGTCCGATTCAACGGCGCCCCTCCGCGGTCTGCGCCCACCGCGCCCTCCACGCCCCATCCACCGCGCCCATAGCATTCAGCCTAATGAGTTGGCGATGAAATGTAAGCTAAACATTTGGTGTTCTATGGTAAGGTAAACATTTGGTGTTCTATTTGACCTAGCTTCTATTCATGTTCCCAGCATTTAGTAACTAAAACATCAGGGTGACGAAAAATTAGGCGAATATGTGGCTTTTACCAGTTGGATTCTTGAACTGAACGAGCTTTATCTCACCGCACTGTCATGCCTTTGGACGAGTGTTCACTAGTGTTGACCTTAGGTGAGGGTTTTTTCCAAATCGTAAAATAAGTGTACTCCGATGTGATAAATTCAGACACTAATCCATTTGAAAGATTTGTTGTCGTTAAAAAAAAGGACGCATTCGGCATTTAGTGGTCATGGACCGAACACATAACCCCGTTCAATAACTAAAATAATAGACACGACTGCCATTCATTATACGTGTTTACGTGTTATTTGTTTTATGTTTATTTAGGTGGGTAGAAAAATTCCAATGTAAGACAAATGTCTTAATTGGGCTTTAATATAAACCCAAACGTTTGACGTGATTAGATTTGGGGTCACATGCAACTATGCAAGGATTCCCATTTGGAGATTCTCGGCCCCTTCTGCCAAGATAATATATTATTATAACTTAAAAATATGTATTACAAATATCTTAATTTATATATACTATTAAGAAAATAGACTTTTTAA
This sequence comes from Bidens hawaiensis, assembly GCF_021521415.1. Classification (NCBI taxonomy): domain Eukaryota; kingdom Viridiplantae; phylum Streptophyta; class Magnoliopsida; order Asterales; family Asteraceae; genus Bidens; species Bidens hawaiensis. Next base: position 67,829 of record NW_027496962.1, on the reverse strand, counting down.
ACAAATGACATCTACCTATTGGTTCATCGCTATAGTTTCCATAGATTAGAAAATTTTTCTTGATAATTAAATAATCCAAAAATAAATAATATTATTCAAAAGCAAACAATTTAATTCATATATTAACGTTAATATTTATGATTGTAACACTCCAATAATTTTAATGGTGGTCAAATCTTTTGAATATTTAATGGAGGTTATGTTGTATTTTAGTTATTATTGAAAATTCTGATAACTTTTATATTATTAAAATTACAATAATGTTACAATTAAGGAAAATAATCAAAGATTTTAAATGACTTTAAAATTTAAAATGGAAGAAGTCAATACTAATTACGTTTTCACTGTCAACATTATTTATTTCCTTATTTTTATTTTCCCTTACTTATAATTATATTGCAGAATGAAATCCAAGTTATTATTTTTTTTCAATACCGAATATGCATGGGGTACTCGGCTCTATAAACAACAACATCATCTTCTTTCCACTTTATCCTCTCCATGAGCAAAACTACTCATGTCCAATTTTTCAATCAAGTTCTTATTATTAGAGTTATACTCAAGTATGGTACAACGATTAAGGTACGGTTAGCCTATTAATGTTATTTTTCTTATCGTATAGTTAATTTCCTCAGGATCCTTCTCAGATGTAGCTGAATATACCTCTTTTTGTGTTACTGGTGTTACAACCTCTTTCTTCATAATCTTTCGCTTTTTCTTCTTCGGTGTGACAGATTCTCCTTCCGAATCAGACTCAATCTTTATAAAACATTTGCCAACAGGTTTAAACTCCAAGATTAATCTTTTTTCTTCAGCCCTGTCAAAATCACTTCCATCGTTCCTCCATTTATTATCAGACGGTGCAACATAACCAGGATTCTTGAGATGTCCAAATAATCCTCTGAACTTAGGAATGTTAGCTTCCTTTACATGCTTATATGAAGCTAATTTGGCCAGATTATTCCCAGTAACATGATCTAGAAAGATCTTTGGCCCCTCTTTCTTGACATTTGGAAATACGTCCTCAACAAACATTTGTACAAATCTTGGGTATGGTAACCACTGTTCATTTCCAAAATTCATCTTCATGTTGTCTAGAATCATGCGAGAGAAATTGTATTTAAGATTCAAGCACAAAGCAGCCATTGTGCTCATTTGGTAATCAAGAATTTCCTCGTAACCTCCTTTCCAATGTCCAAGACAATGAACCACAATATGAACTAGATAATTGAATGGTCTTGACAGTGCAGTCTTCCTCAACGCTAATCTATTCAAAGAATCTCTGTAATTAATCCTAAGCATGCATCCTTTCACCATCTTTTCATCAAGATCAATAGGATCTGTCAATTCATCCCCGAACTCCAAAACCTTTCTAATCAAAGCTTCGTTCACTACAATCTTTTGCCCTTGAACTGTGGCCTGAATATCTGCTCCAAAACCTTTAGCAGTCTTCCAAAACTCAGCCACAATGCTCTCATAAGGATCCACCGAATGTGTAATGGCCTTGTAGATTCTGGATCTTCGTAGAAATGGAATAATGACTTTGAACTTCGCTGCCTTAGGATCCTCTTCATTCAAATAGGCAAAGATTGTGCTTCGGATAAGTAATCTTTCCTTTCTTACCCATCTGCAAGGATAAACAGAAAATCATGTTAAAATCATCATTAATGTATAAGTAGTGTCCAACGTATAAGTCTGATTTTCATCACATATGTTTATATCTACGTATATGTTTGTCTCAGCGTATATGTATTTTAGCGGATAAGTCCTGTTTACGTATAAGTCCTATATAACGTATAAGTAAGATCAGCTTATATGTCTAAACAACGTATATGTCCAAACACCATATATGTCCTATATAGCGTATAAGTCATCACTAACGTATAAGTCCATCTGGCAACGTATATGTTTGGTTATTGACTTTGGTCAACGGATAACATATACTCCGTATATGTATAAACATATACGGCGTATATGTCTATGATTTGACCAAAATCAACTATCAAGATCTGCAACACATTTGGACTCAACACCTATCATACCAGTAACGTTTGTGTCCGTTAATTATACATTTGAGTTCAATTTTTATGACATATGAAAGTTTAATTGGTCAAAATTCTAGATATACAAACGAATATGTTTTGCATTTCAGATCTATCACAATCAATCCATCATCATTCAATTAAGTGTTATCACAACGCTCGTAACATCAATCTAAAGATTAAACGATTATGATTTGCATGAAACACTGGATTATTCTGATCAATTTGACTTATCCGTGAATTTGGTTACTGTTCATCATCAGATTTAAAATCATCAGCTCACCTTATCAATCTGGATCAGTGTGTAAATCACCGATACAGAAATCACTAATCAACCTTGAGAGCAAACACACTTTTGAATGAATTTCAGGACAGATAGAATTGAAAGGTCATGCGCATAAGTAATGACTTATGCGCCGTATATCTGCTATATATACAACTCAACATATGCGGTGTATAAGTAGAACTTATATGGCGCATAACTTATGCGACATATAAGTTTCAATACTTATTAGTTGCATAAGTATGTCATGGAAAAATCTGTTTTCACGTCCTATTCACACCGCTGTAATGTACCAAGTACAAATTAATATCCTTGTACATTATAAGAATAACTTAAATAAGCTCAGTTTGAAAACACTCTATTTTACCAAGTCCAACTTAATGACCTTGAGTAAAACAGATAAACATTTGGACCTTTTGATCTTGATTTGAACACAACAAGATTTGTTGTTTAAAGAAAAACCCCAGAGAGATAGTTCACCCGCACATCAAGAGTAGAAAATTAAATCAGAAAGAAAATCTTTTTGGTTTTTCAAAACTGATATCACATATTTTTGTGACTTTAAGCAGAGAATCATATTGACTAAATTGCCCTTCTATCACAGTTTTATTTTCAGCGTTTATTATATTGACTAAACTCATTTTCTGAGGAGCCACAGTTTTTTTTAATGTTTTTGACATTTTCAAATTTTATAATTTTTTTGGCTTTTCAAATTTTTCAATGTTTTTGGTTTTTCTTGAAATTTCTCCCCCTAAAATAAAAAACTATATGAAAAATTATTTACAAAAGAAAATTTGACTCTGATGTTTGGGTTCACAAGGTATCCAACACACCTGTTATCTAGGTAACCCTCTTTTCAACACCGCCCAAAACTTTTAAACCATTAAGTTTTAATAAGTATTGAAATCATGACTTATCAAAAGCTTTGGTGAAAAGATCTGCTTTTGTTCATCGGTGTGAATTTTGTCTACGGTAATCAACTTTTTTTCATAGCAATCACGAATGAGGTGATACCGTATCTCAATATGCTTAGTTTTAGAGTGGTTTACCGGATTCTTAGTTATGGAAATAGCTGCATTATTATCTACGAAGATAGAGGTAGTAAGAAAATTCAAACCGTAGTCCCGCTTCTGTTGTTGTATCCAAAGAACCTTCGAACAGCAACTGGAGGCAGTTACATACTCATCTTCACAGGTAGACAACGAAACCGTGGTTTGTTTCTTGCATTGCCAGGTGACAAGATGCTTGCCGAAGAACTGACACCCTGCCGTTGTAGATTTAGCATTCGGCTTACAGCTTCCATAATCTGAATCAGAATATGCTCTCAACACAAACTCATCGTCTTTTGGATACCAGAGACCGACCCCCGGACATCCCTTGAGATAGCGTAGATATCTTTTGACGATCATGAGATGTGAAACTTTCGGATTCGATTGATATCGGGCGCACAAACATGTGGCATACATAATGTCTGGCCGAGAAAGCAGTAATATACATCAATGAGCCTATCATAGATCGGAATAAAATTTGGTCAACCTTCTCCCTGTTGGCATCAGGACCGATACCATGATTCAATGGAAGAGGAGTACTGATTGCCGATGCATCAGTCATGTTGAACTTTGCCAATACATCATTGACATACTTGGTCTGATGGATGAAGAAACCATCTGACATTTGTTCTACTTGAAGTCCAAGAAAAAGTTTCATATCCCCCATTGCATTCATCTCAAACTTCTTTTTCATTACTTCCTCAAACTGCTTGCATAGAACATCGTTTGTTGACCCAAAAATGATATCATCGACGTATATCTACACGATCAGTAGATGTTCATCAACAAATTTGGTGAATAGTGTACAGTCGACGGTTCCTATGATAAACCCGTTGTCCAAAAGATGTTGGGACAACGTCTCATACCAGGCTATCGGGGCCTGGTGGAGACCGTAGAGGGTTTTATCAAGGAGGTACACTTTGTCTTTGTGGATCGGATTGACAAACCCCGGTGGCTGTCCCACGTAGACTTCTTACTACTCTTCCCATTAAGAAATGTCGACTTCACATCCAACTAATAAACTTTGAAACCTTTCCAAGAAGCAAATGCCAGAAAGATCCTAATAGCTTCTAGCCTTGCAACTGGTGCATAAACCTCGTTGTAGTCAATACCTTCCCTCTGGTTAAAACCCAACACAACAAGTCTTTCTTTGTTTCTAACAATGATTCCATTCTCATCCCGTTTACACTTGAACACCCATTTGGTGTTAATCTTCTTCTTATCCTCAGGTAAATTAACCAATTTCCAGACCCGAGCTTCTCAAACTGCATAAGCTCCTCTTGCATGACGTTAACCCAACTTTCTTCTGTTAGGGCCTCTTTATACGTTTTCGGCTCAACCTGAAAATAAAACACTTGAATGAGAATTGATTTTGTAAAGGAGATAGCTTTGAGTAGAAACACTAGAGATTTTGATCGATTTGACGTCTCGTTTGAACTCCAGCATTCAAATCTCCTATGATGTTATCCTCAGGATGGTAGGATAAAGTTCTTGGTACCACTTCTATAAGTACTGACACTTCAGATTGGAGATTTTTTACATCCTCTTCAGCAGCAATGATGGTTGGAGAGATAGCTTCGATAATCTCCTAATCAGATTCACCATCGTCATAAAAAATAGGAGTTGTCTCTGGCATGTCATCAGATTGAACATGATCTGGTACAACTTGAGGAACTGATACAGGAACTTCAGGTGTTGTTACATAGTCTTCTGATAACTGTTGATTGTATTACATCGTCAAAGTCTCATAAAAAAGAACCTCTTCAGGAAGCTTGAAACTTTCCCAAAGGCTTTCGTAATCAAACAGCCTAGAATCCCCTAGTCATTGGACGGTAGGAGTATATCTTTGACAATCAACATTTTGGACTTGTACAATCTTGTGGACGCTAGGAATGTATACACGTCTTAGTGGACTAGTATACCCCACGAAGCATCCTTCAACAGGTTTGGGACCAAATTTGCCACTCGATTCAAGAATAGTACACGTTGATCTAAACGGTTCAAGCCACTTCAGATTAGGTTTTCGAATGTTAAGAAACTCGAAACATGTCTTGCCAAATTTTTTTAACTGTAAGCACTCGGTTAAGTGTATAACATGCTGCCGCTACTATTTCCGACCAAAAATTCACAGGTAATTTTGAATCAGAAAGCATAGTTTGAGCTGTTTCAATCAAGGTTTGATTCTTTTGTTCAGAGAACCCATTTTGTTGTGGAGTGTACGGTGCACTAAATTCATGAAGAATTCCCCGGTCATTACAGTACTCAAGCATTTTTTTGTTCTTGAACTCCGTCCCATTGCCACTTATTATTCGTCGAGTCGGTAGATTGTACAAATTCTACAGCTTTTTGAATAAGATCATTAGGGAATCATATGTCTCATCCTCTGATTCCAAGAATATTACCCACGAAAATCTCGAATAATCATCGGTAACCACAAGACAATAAAGTTATCCTGTGATACTTTTGACATTCACTGGACCAAATAGATCCATATGGAGACGTTTGAACGGTAAGTTGATGGAGTTGACAATTTTCTTCTGATGTGGTTTCTTTGTCCGTTTTCCCTTTATACAGTCCAAACACTCTTCATTTAACTGAAAATTTCTCACATTCACTCCTTCCATCAAGTTCTTATGAATCAGATGATTCATCTTCCTCACACTGATATGTCCCATTTTGCGATGCCATAAAACTGGCTCTCGTTCTGATGCCCTAGAAATGAAACATTGAGCAGATCCTGATGTTGTTGATGCAGTACTCATATTCATGACATAAAGATCATTTTCTCGAGGAGCACGCATAAGAATCCACTCCTCAGGAATTTGAAACCCGGTTTCAAAATTAAACACTCTCGGTCAGTGAAATGTGTAGAGAAATTTTTATCACAAATTTGTGATATGCTCAGCAAATTGTTCTCCAATTCTGAAATGTAGTTGACATTCTCAAAAATGACTTTCCCATTTGTTAATGTGCCTTCCCCAACGATTTTTCCTCCTTGGTTTCCTGCAAAACCGACATACTCTCCTCTTATTGATTGGACATCATTCAGCAAGTAGAGAGTACCCATCAGGTGCCTAGAGGCTCCACTATCCATTATCCAACGAGAATCGTGAGATCTTGGAAGCCCCTGCACATACAGTAAAAAGTTTTAGTGAAACAAGGAAACCCAAGCCTTCTTGGTCTTGGGTTGTTTGAAATTTTTATATAAAAACCGAAAATCATCAATGTCTGAAACACAAGACAATAAATCCTCACTGGTTGCATGTGTCTCAGATTCAGTTTTCACTTTCTCAACAACCTCTGGTGGTTTAACAACAGTTTTTGCCACCCAATGAGCTACAACTTGTCTTATGTTGTAAAAAGATGTTTGACTTGTCTTTGAAACTTTTGATTTTGAAACATCAGACTTAACAACCTTTTCATGTTTAACTGACTCATCACGTTTTAAGATTTTTACAGTTTCAGAAACACCCAACTGTTTCTTCTCAATTACATAAACTAGTCCAGGTTTCTTGGTTAATGGTTTTTGACACGGAGCATGATCATTCTTAAATCGATTGGGACATGCATAAAAAATATGCCCAATTTCATTACAATTGAAGTAGCGTCTCCGGTCAACAAACTTGTTAACCTGAGATGTTATTTCAGATTGCTCACGCTCAGCCTTTTGTTGATAATACTCTCGGTTTGTTTGATTTCTGAAAATAGCTTCCTTTTCAGATTTCGAGGTTTTACCATGCACAAAGACAATAGGGTTTGGTTTAACACGATGAGATTGCTTGTGATAAAAGCTTGTCTTAGCAAATCTCTTCGTGTTAACCTGATTTTCCCTTTGATTAACATTTTCAAAACTTTTACTTTTAACACTTTTCTCATTCAAAACTGATTCTGCAACTTCGATTCCGGTTGTTATGTCACAACCAGAACTCTCATTTTCAGACTTGTTAGATTTTTTAGATTCAACACAATTATCATTATCAGACTCAGTGGCATCATGTAATGAGTCTCAATTTCCACATTCAGTGCCTTTTTCAAACCCTTAGGTTTGTTTGGAATATAAGCATTCCACATCGGTGGAGGCACAACATGATAATCCACGCTTGATGTTATGTTCTCATTCACATCAACCTTGGCTTTTGGCATAATGTGATCAAGAACATATGATGAAGCAACATAACTCACCCATTTTAAGTTTACCCTTTCTGTCTCAATCTTGAGTGTTGCAACTCAGGTTTGAGAGCTGCATTTTCATCAATGTGTCTGTTAATGGCAATTTGTTTATCTTCAACTACATGTTTTAACATGGAAATTGTCTTTTGATTTTGTTGAATACTTACCCACAAATTCTTTTCACATTTTTTCAATTTCATATAAGCCTCATTAACTCTATTAAGATCTAATAACGCTCGATCATACTGTCCTTTCAACTCTGTAATTTCAAGTGACTTAAAATCACACTCATCACATGGCAATTCACATTTTTCACAGATATTTGAGTTTAGAGTTACTTGACGTGCCATGAGTGCCTGATCTATTGGAGAAAATTCTTCACTTGAAAAATCAGAATCTTCATCGGTAATTTCTTCCACCAAACCTTCAACAGATTCCTCCTCAATACTTGAATCTTTGACTTAATCAATAATCACATCTTCTTCATCTCCAAAGTCAATCTTTCCATGAGGTATTTCTTCTCCATTAAACCAACCTGCAAAACTTTCTATGATATCAGGAGGAAATAATGAAATCAGATAGTCCGAAGGAACCTCGTGAAGTTTTTCATATGTTCTTGGAAGTTCGTCATCTGAAGTACTTTGATCAACACCCTTGTCACTTTCTTCATTCTCATCCTGGAACCCCTTGTCCATACCCTGATCATTAATCATTTCATCCTCAACCAAATCATCCACATTGTCCTTAACCACATGCTCAATCACATCCTCAATCACTGTTTCAATCATAACCTCTTTCTCTTCCTCATCAACCATTTCAGCCACATTTTCTTGGAACACCGAGTTCCAATTGAAAGCTTCATCTACTTGAGCTGTAGCAGCCTTTTGTTGTGAGGTTGACGCTTCAGTCGGTTTCTTGCCTATTGATGACTCTCTTTCGGGACAATGGTAAACTGCTTGCTTGTAGTTATCCCGCCTAAATGGATTTGAAGTATGATCCTCCACATTCTTGCTTGTTAATTCCCTTTTGAAGTGTCATTTTTCTTTACAACGAAAACATCTCACTTTAGACTTATAAAACCTATCATATATAACCGGACACGACCATAGAAAATTATTAGATTAATGTTTTGAAATATTTCATATATATATATATATATATATTAAAATAATTAAAATTTCTTTTAACTTCTATTTTAGTCAGAATAAATCATGAGTAATGTTTTGGTCAAAAATTAACAACAACGATTTCGTAACCAAATTAGTAATCGGGACTAGGTGCTTGTATTAAATGAACGTAAAAGTGCTTGAACACGATGATTTGTTGCGAGGAAAAAACCCGTTATCCTTAGGATAACAAGCAAAAAACCCCGGGCGGTGAAAACTATCACCACCGGTTTATTAATAATAAAGGTGATTACAATGGTGGAGCTCAAACTTGATCGTAATTACAGAGAATGCGAGTACTAGTAAGTTCTCGAGTGCTAGAGTGTGTGTTATGATCCGGTTTTGAGCTCTATTTATACAAAAATAAAACTAACAAGAAGTCCTATATTTAAGAAAACTCTTAGACTAAATCAATTAGCCGTTAATTCCGTTAGATAGCATGTTTCCTTAGTCGCCACGCTCCAATAACAGCAAGTGCTAGTTCTTAGGAGATCAAGCAACGGTCTTTGACCTGGTATACATGAAAAGTAGCAAATATCATGTTAGTTATATAATGTAATTAGGATACCAGTTACTTTAGAGGATACCGCATCCTGGATTCGTTCTGAATATAATCTTTGCTGAGGATACTGAAAATCCGTGCCCTAACAAGTAAGCAAACCTAGTTTCTCATCATAGTAAGTAGAAGTGCTTTCTTAATTTGCAGATTTACTATAAGTAGAAGTGCTTTTTTAATTTGCAGATTTCCAACATAGTAAATCTTATATGATTATGTTATAAAATGCTTATAAACAGTTTATGCTCATAGATTTGTTTTATGTGATTAATGTTGCAGTCATTTATGTTTCATATAAAATCCCTTGTGTATCGCTTATTTTGGACATCTTGTATAAAGGCCCTACAAGCCCAAACCATGAAGACAAACCGTAACTAATGGTGTCGTTCAATTCAATTAAAGGGTCAACAGCTTGGTTTTGATTTACAAAATAAAAGCCATTCCTAACGGTTGGGTTTACGGTTTAACCTAATAACCGTGAACACCCATAGTCACCATAGCCACTACCACAACTAGCCAATTTCAATCGCAAGATAACGTTCCTAGAACATAATCGATTCGACCCCTGATGGCGTTACAACCACATTGGCGGCCACAACGCAACCACATCATATGCTGTTTATGCAAAAGTTGTAGTGGCCACATTGGCGTTACACAACGCAACCACATCATATGCTGTTTATGAAAAATTTGTAGTGGCCAGCCGCTCAATCAACGTATTTTTCTAACCTTTTGTCCACGTGTCATACTGCCAAGGCGGAAATGCAGGATGCGACGTTAATGGTTTCAAAACGCTCAGACTAGATGCCCAACTCGAACACGAAAAGATCTTCAACTTCTAGGGCCCCGGTCCAAATCAATTGACCTATTCCAACCGTGTCGTTGACAAATAGAACCTGAAAAAAGTATACATAAAAAGTCAACATAATGTTGGTGAGTTCACAGGTTTTACAATCATAATGTAAAAACCGATTTCCTAAAAAACATTGAAAGTGTACAAGTGGTCATAGTGTGAGATTGTTTTCCTTGAAAACATGATGTTTAATATTATAAATATGAAAAATTTTTCTTTTTCATATTTTATTGCCCTGGACTTGTGCTTTGTTTTTTCGAATTATATAAAGATTTCATTCCTAGAATTACTTATTCATTGAGAAAATAACCCACGGGAAGGGCTGATTTGCAGATGAGGAATTAGCATACCAACTCGCTTTCATCCTTCCCGTTCGTGTTCGTAGGCCTTTTTTTAGTTTTTAAGAGGGGGGTGGGACCAAGGAGGTAATTCATGATTTCTAAATCGAATAGATTTTTGATTCGATTTCCCTATTGGTCCAGGTCATTTCGGGGCAAGCGTTATGATGAAGAGGATGAGCTTCAAGAGAATGATTCGGAGTTCTTGCAGAATGAGCTTCAAGAGAATGATTCGGAGTTCTTGCAGAATGAGCTTCAAGAAAATGATTCGGAGGGCCATGATACGTAATTATTTTTCTTAAAACCATAATGTAAATATGACCATAATGTATGAAAATGTATCCTTAAAACATTGTGTTGACCCATGGACATAAATTGAAAGCGTTTTCATCATGAAAACCTTTGTTTATTATGCTATACATGTGTTTCCTAATGAAAACTCATTACTGAATTTGCATTCGTAGCCCTCTTTAATGAAAAGGATAATGTTAAGCACAAAAACCAAAACAAGTAGTGAGGTCAGACAAGCTAAAACTATGAATTAATTTGATAACACATAAGCCTATAATCAAGCCTAAACTTGCTTGTTGTTCTTGTCCAACCCCGTGCCGTCACTAAGTAAAATGTCAGATTCCATTGCACCCAAACGATCATGTAGATCGTGAAGTTAGCATGATTGACCCTGGGTGGGAAGGTCAGTTCCAATAGTACTTCACATAATCCTTGGCTTAGTCCATAGTAAATGGCTATAGTTCGTGTATGGTCCAAAACCAGTGAGGGTTCAGTTCACTCATGTTCACATAAAAATCGAATGTATTGTTCTCTAGTTATCGTCTTATATAAGTTCGAGAATGTTAAATAAATACATTCAAGCATGTTTTCAAATCAATATAAGTATATGTTTCCCCCATGCATGTAAAACAGTAAAAAGAAAAGAGGGTCATGAAACTCACCTCAGTCCTTGTGCATGTTTATTAATTGTAGCAAGATCATGAGCTCGTTATCGTATATGTGCAAGCGTCAGGAATATCCTAACAAAGAACTTATTATATGTAGTTTGAATCGGGATAAAGTTAGTACATGTGTGATTAAGCTTAAGATTTTAATATAGTATTAAAGAACCGAAAAGTAGGGGTTTCACACTACGCCTCTGGTGGGAGACACAACTTCAATATTATACCCGTCGGGATTCACACAAACACCTAGTTCTTGGTACCCTTGCTAGTTATCATCTTATATAAGTTCTCTAGTTATCGTCTTATATAAGTTCGGGCATGTTAAATAAATACGTTCAAGCATGCTTTCAAATCAATTTGAGTATGTGTTTCCCCCATGTATGTAAATAGTAAAAAGAAAAGAGGCTCATGAAACTCACCTCAGTCCTTGTGCATTAAGTGTAGCAAGATCATGAGCTCGTTATCGTATATGTGCAAGCGTTAGGAATATCCTAACAAATAACTTATTATATGTAGTTTGAATTGGGATAAAGTTAGCACACGCGTGATTAAGCTTGAGATTTTAATATTGTATTAAAGAACCGAAAAGTAGGGGTTTCACACTACACCTCTGGTGGGAGAAACAACTTCAATAATATACCCGACGAGATTCATCCAAACATGCAAGACCCCGAAACCCGAGAGTCAAACAGTTGGTCATCATACCCAAAATTCTCAAAAATGAATGTCAAAACGATTTCAATTTATTAAAACCAGTCAAGAGTGACATGTAGCGGAAAATAATCAAGTACCAAATCCCAAAAATCGGGAAAAATATGCCCAGAATCAAATTCATGATTAAATACTAAAAAAAAGATGTTCGTTTTATTAATGTCTTCGACTAGATATGTCTTCAACCATCCGGGCAACCTCAAGCACGTCCAAGAGGTAATTCCCAAATTCTTAACCTGAAGTCAAACTAACATACATACAAAGTCAACTTAAGCTGAGTGAGTTCATGTTTTTATAAGTAACAAATATAATTTAGTTTAAATTAATAAATATAACAATAGTAGAGAAATTAATAAATAAGTAACTAAATAATTTCTCCTCGGTTAATTACGCACACACAGGCCTCATCACCACGAGTCAAGACTCGAGTAATATATTTGACTCGGGTAGCGGTAAAACAAAACCTAAACACGTAATACGGGCCTCCCCACCACGAGTTAACACTCGAGTAATATATTTGACTCGATCACGGTTTAGCAAAACGACTGGCCTCCTCACCATGAATCACGAGACACGAAGTCAAGGACTCGAGTAATATATTTAACCCACCCTAACATACAACACGGGCCTCCTTACCACGAGTTGAACTCGAATAATATATTTGACCCGATTACAGTTAGTCTAAACACACACATCAATAGGCATACCTACATGCAACTTAGTCACAATTAACCGAATAACATCATCAAGTGTAGACTATAGGTTAATATATATCATTCCAGAAATAATACAATGTAAGTAAGTCCACACAATATCATTTAAACAGTTTAACGAGTAAAGTCGTAGTAAGGTGTGTATGCTAGCCCAAAACATAAAAAAGATTAAAAAGGGCGTCATGAAACTCACCTGACACAAGTCATACAAGCTAGAGAACCTTTAAGTAATTCCACAATTCAACAGCTTGTCGAGTTGCACACAATATTTACTAACTAAACCGTACCGACTTTCTTATCCAACAAGACGTTCTAACATGATTTAATTGACCCGAAGCCTCACCCATACTAATTCCAAATGCATAAGCCCCCTAGGCCTTTAATTTACCAAAACCACCCTTAGTTAAAGCTGGGGACAAAAGGATTTCCAAACTACACCCGAATATCGTTAATTGTGTCTAATACGCGCGTTAACTTGCCGATTAAGTAATTACCAACCAACTCAGTCCCGTAGGGATAAAAATTAGTATTATTACTTCCAATAAGTCCACATGACACCACACGGGCTGAATGGGTCGGCATTTCCCTTGTACAACGCTATGAATTACCGTTTAAGCGAGAATTCGCCCTCTACCGAACCGTTTGAGCAATCACTAGCCAATTCAGACCCGTTTTAATGAAAATTAATATTTAGACAGCCTGTTTATCATATTAATACACAATCTGAATTGATTTTTAATTCCCTCAAACAACGCGCGAAACACAACAATTAAAAATTTAAACGATAATAATCCTAGTTTCCGAACTATCAACAATTGACCCATCAAATCAATTCCATTGGTCATGATATTATAGTATGAAGTAAGTGACATACCTAGGAAGGTATTAGAACAATAACCCTAACTTAATCAGCTCCGATATAGCCAAAACGAATAGCCACCGGTTGTGACCTAAACCGAAAGATACGATCAATAAGCAAGTAATAAGAGAGGATTAAGATGAAAAAGACATTCCTTGGTATAGTACAAACCTAGAATTAGTTGATATAATATTGGTAAAGGTTGGAATGGAGGAAAAACGATGAATGGAGAGTGCTTGGGGGTTGCCGATCGTGACCAAGAGGTGTTGGGGGGGGGGGGTCAAAAGGGTTTAATATTTTGGGCAATTTACATAATCAGCCCCTCCACTTGCAATTTCAGAAATCTTGTGCCAAAAGATAAATAATTAAACTTTTACAAATGACCAGGAGGCCCCTCAAGTTTTAAGATCAACTCTCGAATATAGTACAAACTCTAAAAACGTTTCATGCCATTAAACAAAAATACCGGGTGTTACAAAACACCCAGTTCTTGGTACCCTTGCTATGCGCACCTGGAGAACCTAAATTTGATTCAACCACTTGCAAATATAACCTCTATCCTTTTCACACCAGCCCCATCTATTTTAACGTATGCTTACCCCCAGTACCGCTGCGACCAACACCGCCTTACAAAATAGCATGATCGAATCTTTTTTAACCACGGATCCATCTGGACCCCCGGTGCAAGGCAACATTTCTTATGGGTATGCACTGTGGGAAATTATGATTCCAGCGTATCCCCAATGCCCATTTGCTGCGACCAGTGTTGTAAAAGTCAGATTCTAAGGTCGACCAGTCGGTCCTTGGACCCCTACCTTGGAGACTTTTTTCAAGTCGGCCTGGATTATTTGGAGGCGGTTAAAGTCGGTCAAAATTCGGGTGAGGTGGGCTAGGCGGTTACAAGTCGGGCTGGGAATTTCTAAAAGTCAGTAAAAAGTCAGGCTAGGGTTCTCAATAAGTCAGCTAAATACCATTCAAAAGTCGCCGAGTCAACTAGAGTACCCTTTTGACGTGAGTTATGCTTATTTTAACAAACATATAATATCCAAAAATTAATTTTCTTTATATTTACCATGCCCGAGTACTCTCCGAGTGCTCCCAACTCCCAGCCGGCCGCCTAGGGTCAGCCAAGCGACTTTTTCAACCTTGGTTGCGACCACACCATTCCTCGGATACCCGGGGTGTCGGGAACCCCAATAAATAGAAACTTACCCAGGGACAACGCACGACGTACGATTGGCTGATGTTCGAACTCATTTTATGTGCAATCAACATTGCCGCAAGCGCAACATTTTACGGCGCATATCTTGTTGGTGTATATAAAAATATACATCTTTTAAGTATCAAATAATCTCCAAAATATCTTCTTTTATTATATTATTTAGTTCAAATAACTAATTATTATGTTATTTTATATTTTTAGGTTTATTCCAGCCTTAAATAAAGAAACGAGTGGATACATAAAGAAAACCGAAGAAAATTAAAGAAATTGTGTATCTGTCAGCCTAACACGCCCCTATGTTTCAGTATCCACACCCCCGTGGTCACCTTTTAAAGATAAGACAAAATCAGGCACATCAAACACGGGGCCGTGCCTCTAGCACCACACCCCTGTGTTAACCTTTTCAAGGTAAGACAAAATCTGAGGAGAAAAGACAAACTTCAGATACCAAAATCACAAGGCCTTGCCTTAAGTACCACGCCCCCATGGTCACGCCCAGATATCCTATAAATAGATGTGCATATCTCATTGCATTGGGTGTGCTTAGAGAGGATTTGGATGGGTTTATAACTTAAAAACACTCACTTTACACTCAAATTGAAGATCCATAGAAGAGTTCGAAGGCTTGGGGGCATCCATCATCATCATCATCATCCATCACCATTGAAGAAAGATTCATCACCAATTTGGTTAGATTGTTCTAGGTTTAATCATGTGTTTGATATCTTCATCTTCTTTAATGTTCATTGTCATGCTCATCATGAGCTAAACCTTCAATCACCATCTAAATCTGTGATGAAACTTAACTTTATTTGATGATTATATTGAATATGTGATTTAGTTTTTGTGAAGTAATGATTATTTTGCAATTATCCTTTGATGAAACTTCTTTTTTCCATCTTAATCCATTAATTCAAGATTGATGATCAATTTCTCTAGTCTTGGTAATTCTGAAACAAGATTGTTATTGATTAGGTTGTCATGCTAGTTAAAAAATATCATATGTTAAAGTAATGTGTAATTATTATCTAGTTAAGTTAACCAAGGGGGTTTGTGTGACTAAGCTATAATTCCCTAAAGTTGTTAGGATTAGTGTTTGAGAAATCAAAGTTAGTTTTAATCTTTATACTTCACTAAAACTACTTGCTTAATTTAATTGACATTTTCGTGGTAGACATTAAGTTATGCATTCTACTTTCTTTTATGTCATAGGGTAATTGGCTTAGGAATGAAGGTTATTCTATCTTATATTCTTAAAGTAAGTTAGATCACACATTCATAACTTTAATAATGAAAGAAGAGTTAAGTGGATTTTTGATTTAGATGGAAACCTTCACATATTCATTTTCTCGTCTAAAATCCGTCTACTTGTTCACCTATTTCACTTTACTTTACTTTAACAAAGATTTAGTTTAAAAACAACCTTAAATGATTATTACTTCCTGTTAATTTAAAAACAAAGATTTATTATTAGAAAGAATCTGTGTCCATGGATCGATACTTGGTTCTTACCAATACTATTCTACATATACGATAGGTGCACTTGCCTATTTGTGTGTGGTTTAGTCTTAGCAAAAATCATTTTTATAAATTTAAAACAAGATCTTGTGTGAAAACCAATCAAAGCTTTTTATACACCTGTAACATCACATCACTTGCAAACACCGAAAGCTCAATTTGAATTCGCTATGCAAATCTCACAAACACTACCGTTGTCGGCATTTTTATCTTTCGAGCGTTTGATGTTTGCAAGATTTGTGGGGAGAATTTGGATTATGTGGTCTAGTGTGCGGGTCTTTATGGTTGGTATGCTGGCATCTGCTGTAACACCCCTACCGATATTGGAATATCTCGGAGCGAACCCATTTTTCATTGCACGCAATACTAATTATAGTGATAATATTATATCACTGAATCATACCTCAAAGAGAGGGGAGTGAAAAATTGAAAATCAAGGGATTTTTAAGAAATTTCCCAATAAGTTACCGAATTTTGAAAACTAGCCATAATGCCTTGGCAGAGATATGTGTTTGTATTGTACATGTGATGAAATAACATGAATAAAATATAAAGTGCAATAAACACATAAAGGCCCACGTATCACATAAAGGTATATCACGCAAAAGGGACCCTAGAGCTATAACTATTCTAGGTAATTACGTGTAACCACCTATCTTATAATCTGGCTTTGATACCAATTTGTAGCTCCAAAACCAATGGTAGAATATGTCGGGGAGAAACACTGTTCATTGCACGTAACATTAATTAAAGTGATATTATTATTAAATCAAATTAATAAAAATTATCCATCACATAACACCGATAAATCCAGCACAAAATATATTTTAAATAAAAGAATATTCATTTCTAATTTATTTAAATAAAACCCTAAGGTCCAAAACTATGCGATGTTCAATACTTATGCACCATTAACCTGTAACATGTAGAAAATAGATTTCTCAACACAAGGTTGGTGAGAAATCTTAGGTTTCATACGGTATATTATAGATAAAGTTCCTGAATCATATATCATATGCAACAATCTAAACATATATTACAACGCGATGATTAATTAAAACTTCCGTTCACCCTTGATACTAAGTCAATCTACTAGTGTCATACCCCGACTAGCAAAGCGGAAGCATAAAATGGGAATGTAACAGACACCTCTGGTATCAACCACATTGTGTATAAAGAAACATTACAACTAATTTACATTACATTACATTACATTGTTCTTTGATTACAAGCTAAGTGGTACAATGACAACCAGTCTGATATACTATCTACTTCTTACTAACACACTTGCTTCTATTCATATAGAACGGACCACACTATGTACACGTAGCACATGATCAAGTTATTCTAGTTTCGATATCACACCAGAAAAGCATGTTAAAACGGGTCAACTACAAAAGTTGGTGAGTTTCACAAGTTTCAAGAATCATGTATTCGTAATCACAAGTCATAGTTTGTATATACGCACATAAGTATGTATATATGTATACATATGATGTATATGATGTAATTATGCTAAGCTATAGTGAAGTCTGGACTGTTTATTCGTGCTGCGTCCCTCCATTTCCCCACGCACAATCAACCACTGTGGCCCCCTTCCACCCACAACACGCCCCAAGTAGCCATGTCTAACACTACATAGCTTGTTTGTATAATTATGGCCATGTGCAAACGGGAAAAAAGTCTCAGCAAACCGTGCTGGCTCCATTTGGGTTTGTCAAACCAATAGTACTATTCACAAGCCACAGGCTCGAAGTTAATCACTGTGTTAGTGGTGACTTTCGTGTGTTAGACTTAAATAATTCACATCATCACATATTTCAGGTGTGCATATAGACATAAGCAAACATGCTTTTCACCCTAAAAGTTTGTAAAACAGTTTAAAAGAGGGGTCATGAAACTCATTGTTTAGTAGGTAATCGCTATAGTGTCAGCTCGCAGTTTGTTCGACTTGCTATCGCTAGTCCCTACAAGCAATATTATAATAATATTAATATTTTAACATTATTATAATCTCCATACTAAACTGGGGTGTATATCTAGTCTGGGTGTGGCTGTCACGCCCAGAACATTTCAATAGGCTCAGATTGTGACGTTGTTCAATGTCTAATGTATAAAACCGAACTTTGCTCAGTTTCTCCGTTTCACCTGCTGCGTTTAGAAAACAAATACGGCCATATAAACTTGGGTAAACATGTTGGTTGATAAAATGATTAAATTTATAAAGAGAAATCATAGATTAGATGTCTGGATTCTCAACGGGGCTCATTTTTGTTTATTCAATTTGGTTTGAAGAAAAACGCGCACAATCCATCCAAATTGTCTGGATTTCTCATAAAAATTCAGTTTTACTTAATTAACCAAAAAATATGATTTTTGATCACTCTTGGTGTTCTTATATTCCAACTGGTTTGTTAATCACGAACTCGTCAGTTTTTATTATAATTGAATTTGTTTAACTTCCAAATTAGAATAATTGATTATAAGTTTTTGATCACTCTTGGTGTTCTTATATTCCAACAGGTTTGTTAATCACGAACTCGTCAGTTCTTATTAGAATTGAATTTGTTTAACTTTCAAATTAGCATAATCGATTATAAGTTTATCATTAAATTATGAGATTTTATACATTTACCAAGTAAAATATGTAGATTTTTATAAAAATATTTCTGGAATTATTTAAAGATTTGTTAATTTATAAAAATTCATTTTATATGCTATATTTAACCCGAAAATCGTCCGTTTATACCAAACGATTTTTGAAAAGACCGAAAAAATTCCCGAGTGATAAAAATACTTCCCAAAATACCCTGTCAAAATTTCTAGAATCTAACACTTTTTCCAACTTACCTTTTTAAGCCAAAAACGATTATAAAACTGGAATAAACGCGAATCCAGAAAACATAGCTAGGGTTATCCAAATGACCCCAAATTTCATATATGATCATATTATGCCATACATGAGTTATCCACAAAATATCATTATTTTCAAGCATATTAAGTTTTTTTCACAAATAAACGTCCCCAAACGGTAATAAATTCGCCAAATATTCTTGGATGATCGAAAAATTACTAAATTTGCATAGGGACTCATTAAAATGGTCCCTGATGTCCCTGCAAAAGTTTACAAGCTAACAACAATCGCACCATAATCTAATCCTAAACAGCCCTTAAACGAGTGTTTCGGCATTACCTTTTTGGTTTTCGATTGTTTCCGCTCTTTTACTCAAATTTCAGGTTCTTGTCCTTCTAATTAATGTAACTACAAGTCCTATATCACAAAACCAAGCATGTATCATCAAAAGATCAGCCTTGAATCTTATGGTTTCGGTTAGGGCTTTAAACCGAACTTTTGAACCGTAAAAACGCGATTTAAACCCCTTAATCCGTGTTTATGGCCAAAAAAACTTATCAAACCAGGTTCCTAACCATGTGTATGATAAAAATATGTTTATTAACTATTTTTAGAGTTTTGCATGGTTAGAAATGATTTTTGGTAATCAAATTATGTTTATATGTGTTTAAACATGATTAAACAAGTTAGAAGTTGATTAAACTGGTTAATTTACCTTAGGATTTGTGAGGTTTCTTGAAGAGCAACAGATTTTAAGATGAGAAAGGTCTGGATTTTGATCAAAAATATCTAAACCTTACTTAGTTATAAAGGAAACTAAAAAAAATAAATAAAAATTAATAAACTAAAGGTGGCGGCCGCAAGGGGTTGGCCCCCCCTTGGCACCACTTTGGCCCACTTGTATCGCTTTGCGTGTCTAAATGTGAAATCTCGAGACCAAATTATTTCGGGTTCAATTTTTGACGAGATAAATATATCGGGTAATTTCTTGTAAATTTAAAAAAACTTACTATTTATTTGTAAAAATAAAAAAATATTCTCATGGTTCTCTTAAAACATTCCAAATAAGTGTTTTGTAAGTCTTTTTTGGCTTAACGGATGATACAATGCCTGTTTCGTAACTATCTTTCGCGTTTAAGATCATAGCGGTTAGTTAAACGAGAATGTTTTCGTTTAACTGGTTTGCTATTGTACTAAGGCCATAATACCAATATGTTTGCTTATATTAAACATATATCACCTATACGTGCCCCCCCCCGGGATATCCGGGTCATAACCAGACCTGTTTGGTTATTCGTTTGTTCGATGCGCAATAAGCGGTTAATCATTTAATCGGTAAATACATACTAAGGTGTATCTGGTTTTGTCTCAAATGTCACGTTCTCCCCCCAGTAAGAAAATTTCGTCCCCGAAGTTCAATTATTCTGATTTGCCCTTATTAGGAAAAAGGTGCGGGCATTTCTTTTTAAATTCGTCCTTCCCCCTTTCTTTTATCTTATATTTTGACTTGATTTTGTTTTCTTTAACAGGTCTAGAAAGCCACATATGAGCCCTAATTGGACCAGAGCATGTGCGGGAAATCAAACATCACTACCATCATCATCAACTCGGTAAAACCCCTTTTTTGCTTAAGCTTTTAGTTAAAACCAATATCGTTTTTGGTTTGTTTTTTGGATTAGCCGGGTAAGCTGACATTCGGTAAACCGCCTTTTGCCGAAGCTACTTTTTGTTCTTTATTAAAATTAGCTGGGTAAGCTCTTTGGCACCATCCCTCAGGCAGATCCTAAAACAGGTTAGTACAATCCTCACTTGCGATCTTAGGGCTTCTCATTTTGGTGTTGAAAGAAAGATATACTACAACCGAGTTTGATTTTATCTTTAATTCTTATCTTACTGTCATGCATCTCTGTTAGTATACTTTAAGTGTGACAAGTGATGAGAGTTGATGTAACACCCGAAAATTTCGTTAATCGGCTCGATCGTTTATAAAAGTTTGTTTAAAAGGCGGGGTTTCATCTTTCTAATTTAGATCCTTGTAGTACGTTGTAAAAGTCCATTTATCCATCCGTTTTCTCAAGACATAACCTCTTATAACCTAAAGGACTAGATTAGTTTGCAGCACCCACTAATTTTCGTTTAATGGTATGCGTGTTGTAGAGTTTGTATGTCGAACGGGATTAAACTTTCCAAGTTGAGGGGCTTCCTAGTACTTCTTAAAACCTCATTTAACTATCTTTTGATTCAAGTTATCACATTTTGCATGTTGGAGGGCTAAAGTGTAAATTTATTATATAAAAAAAACCTAACTTCTTTTCTCTTCTCCTTGCTGTGTACGATCGTTCAAGAGGACCAGCCCCCACCATGGTTTTTTTTTATTTTTCCATCCATTCTATGGAGGCAAACTCCATTCAAGGTTAGTATTACATCAAGGATTGTCTTTTTCACCATTAAAAACCTTTTATTGAACCCTAGAGATGTCATAAACATGTTGGGGTTTGAGTTTTTATTAAAACAGTTGCTCACAGATTCGTACTCGTTTATTGTTTGGTATGTAACTCGATGAAAGTTGATTGTTTTTGATCGATTCTTAATTCCATGATATTCTACTTTGAGTCTATTTTCCATAAAGGTATAATTTGTAATTTTTGGATAAAATTTGAATGGTTTATGATTTTATAAAAATGTGTGTCAAAGCTGATGCGGGGTGACGGATTCTGGTCTGTCTTCCTGACATCATAAATATTTTTTGAAAAGTCCAAATTGGTTGGTTCCACTTCTGGAACTTCATATTTTGAGTTAGGATTACAACCCAATTGGAATCGCTTAATTTGGTATGGTAATGATTTTTAAACAAATAAAACAATTTTGTTGCGTACTGAAATAGCTGCACGTACCTTTCTGTATTGGAAGAATTTTTATGATTTTTTTGTGCACTATAAAAATATAATAAAAATATTTTTATAAACATAAGACATTTATGAAACTTTAGTAAAAATTTCACAATTTATTTATATGATTTTCCTATTTAATAAAATACATCTTTGCATGCTAAAAGCTGCATGTTATACTCGTTATTGTCGATACGTTCGTTTTAGGCTTAACCGGTGGCTACCCAATTGTGTTCTTGTCGGGGCTGTTTAAAGTGAGGTTTTGCTCCTTCATCTTCCTAGGTATGTCACATGTGTTATACTTTAGTATCGTGAGCATTGAAGCTCGTTTGGTTAGTCAATTGTCGATAGATTGAAAACTAAGATTTCGGTTTTCTAGCTACCAGTTCAGATTGTGTAGCCTTAGTATGTTATACGGGCTGTGAAAAACTTAATTTTTATGTAAATGGGGCTGAATTGGTTGTCGGTTGCCCAAACGGGTCGGTACAACGCAAATTCGCGTTTAATTGGTAGTTTATGCGTTGTACAAGCGATTTGCCGGCCCATTCAACTCGTGTAGTGTCGTGTGGACTTGTTGGCTGTAATTATACTTAATTTGGTCCACACGGGGCTGAGTTGCTTGCTAAGTGCATAAACAACTCATTAACGCGCTTATTCGATACAATTAGCAACTTCCGGGGGTAATTTGGGAATTCTTTGTCCCTGGAATTATCTAAGGGTGGTTTCGGTTAATACAAGGCCCCGGGGACTGTTGTAATTGAAATTGGTGAGGTCCAGGCTTTAGGTAAATCAAACCATGTTAGAATACCTCGTAGGATAAACGAGTCGGTTCGGTCCCGTTTGTAATTATTGTGCGTAATCCGACATGCGTTTGATTTGCGGAAGTACTTAGGGGTTCTCTAGATCGTTGTTGATTGTGTGCCTCGTGTCAGGTGAGTTTCATGATGCCTTTTTTAATATTTTTACTTTTTGGGCTAGCATACACACCCTATTACAATTTTACCCGATGTTACTCGTTTAAACTATTTGGATGGTATTACATAGCCTTATTTGTATTTGTGGATTTATGAAACTATGTGTGAATTATATTCTATGCCTTAGAATATTCTAGCATCGTTTTGGTCATAAATTCCTTAAGGTTATATATATATATATATATATATATATATATATATATATATATATATATATATATATATATATATATATATTGCTTATGGTCTAGACTCGAGGATGTTATTAGGCCTGGTAGAAGTTGAATACGTTTAGACCTGCTTGTATTGGTCCACATCTTGGAATGACTTATATATATTACTCTATAGCATACGATTGTTGATATTATATAGTTCCTTGTGACTAAGAATTATGTGAGTAGGCTTATTGATGTGCGTGTGCATGGTGATTATGGCTGGGTTAAATATATTACTCGGGTTTTTAAATACCGTGGTGGAGAGGCCCATGTGGCGTAATCATCATTTAGGCGGGTCAAATATATTACTCGGATCCTTGACCTTGTTTCTCGTGATTCGTGGTGGAGAGGCCCGTCGTTTACTAAACCGTGATCGGGTCAAAAAGCTGGTGATTATGGCCGGGTCAAATATATTACTCGGGTTTTTAAATCCCGCGGTGGAGAGGCCCGTGTGGTGTAATCATAATTTAGGCAGGTCAAATATATTACTCGGATCCTTGACCTTGTGTCTCGTGATTCGTGGTGGAGAGGCCCGTCGTTTGCTAAACCGTGATCGAGTCAAATATATTACTTGGGTTATGCTCGTGGTGGAGAGGCCCGTATCACATGTTTAGGTTTGTAAGCCGTGACCGAGTCAAATATATTACTCAGGTTTGACTCGTGGTGGAGAGGCTCGCGTCACGTGCTTATGTCTTACCGCGTCCGGGTCAAATATATTACGCGAGTCTTGGATCATGGTGGAGAGGCCCGTGTACACGTGTTCAACCGAGGATAACTTATTTGGTAATTGAGTATTTAATTGCTTATTATTTCCTATACTGTTTTATATCTTGAATTTTTGAAATGAATTATGAATGTTGTTTATGAAAACTTGAACTTACTCAGCTCTAGCTGACTTTTTGTTTATGTTAGATTGAATTTCAGGTTAAGGACTAGAGATGTTACCGCTTGGACGTGTTGGATGCTACTCGGAAGGTTGAAGGCATTTCTAGACGAGAACTTTAAAATAAAACAAACACTTCCCTTTATATTGGTTTTGGGATTTTAAAAACTTAATTTTTTTCCACTGTTTATTATTTGGTAATTCTTCCCAGTTTTGGGAATTTTTGATACGCATGAATTTCCGCTGTTTATTTGCTCTGAACTTGTTATAAATAAAACGTATTGTTTGGTTTTAAATTTTTGTGAATTTTGGATATGATTACCAACTATAGGATTCTCGGGATTCGGGGTTTTACAGTTGAACCGGTTAGTCGTTTAGTCTTTGTATTGTTAGAACATAGTGTGTGTTGAGAAATCATGTCATTCGCTAAGAAAATCATGCCATTCGTTAAATACAATATGCCATTCGCTTGGAAGTTGTGAGGTGAACGAATGAGGAGCAAGAGTAGCGAGTGGCAAGTCTCACTATATATATGGTTCATTTCTTGTTAGTTAAATAGCTGAACATTTTACGAGACACCGAATTGTAACATTACTCTACCGAAATTTCTAATAGAGCTCCAACGCGTTATTATTTACATCTTGTTACGTACTAGGTCGTTTTCGTTCATCGATTAGTACCGAATATTATCTAAATTTTCGTCACGTCTATTCTAATTGATGAACGAAAACGACCGAGTACATAAACAAACGTACATAATAACGCGTTAGAGCTCTATTAGAAATATCGGTAGAGTAATGTTATAATTTGGTGTCTCATAAAATGTTCGGCTATTTAACTACTAGAAATGAACCATATATATAGTGAGACTTACCATCCGCTACTCTTGCTCCTCATTCCTTCACCTCACAACTTCCAAGCGAATGGCATGTTGTATTTAGCGAATGACATGATTTCTCAACACACAGTATATTCTAACAATACAAAGACTAAACGACTAATCGGTTCAACACTCAGAACTTGTGACACTAAAAGTGTACTAACAAACTCCCCATTGAAAATTGTTGGGTTCATTAAGCTTTACTCTTTGTCGCTTTGCTTTTAGTTGATCTCTACATGTGTCTTTATACAGGTAATGCCATGCAGAAAATGCATTAACAAACTCCCTTTTGGCATTAGCTGTGTGTCTTCAATCTTAATCAGCTTCAAGCTTGTACACACGATCAGCAACTTCACTACCCCTTAATTCGAACACTCTGTCATAACTTAAATTCACCATCTTGAGAAGATAAAAGAATTAAATAATCTTAAGTATTTCTAAAACTACAGTCAATCAACACGTTCCACAATAAACTATAAAGCTCATATTGAGGTAATACTTGAGCACAAAATCGTATGAACAAAAATGTGTAATGGTGAAAACATTTTTTAAAGTGTGTATCGCTTGTCGGAAGATCAAAAATAAATTGGAAAGAAAATATTTTTGCGTTTTACAAACTTTATGCAAAAACATACCCAAAATATTTTTTATTTTTCAAAAATTATATCAAAACACACCTAAAATATTTTTGTAATATTTCAAGTATAACGAAAAGAAAATTAAAACAGTAACCATAAGCATTAAAAACAATTTATATTTT
This sequence comes from Bidens hawaiensis, assembly GCF_021521415.1. Taxonomy (NCBI): domain Eukaryota; kingdom Viridiplantae; phylum Streptophyta; class Magnoliopsida; order Asterales; family Asteraceae; genus Bidens; species Bidens hawaiensis. The sequence continues at coordinate 41,939 of NW_027496962.1, read as the reverse complement.
TGTGAGAATGATCGCAATATGGGATCATATTAACTAGTAACTTCTTAAGCTACACTTCTATTTCGACATTAATATGCACATAATCCAACGATGATTGCAGATATAATTGTCCACTTTAAACTTTACATAAATAATTTGTTAGCTTTACGATACTTTTAAGGTTCAATTAAGTACAAATCTTATGCTGACCCCACCTATCAGACACAATTTTTATATCTTATATATTGAATTTCACATGTATTATTTTTTCTCATTCTTAATATGATTAGCTTTGACCCATGCAAAAACAATAAAAGAAAAATAAAGCAGAAGGTTAAAATTTTCCCATAAGATCGATATTACTATACGCAGATAAGGTTCCATTTTAACAAAATAAAAGAATAAAATAAGTTCTTAACAATCATTTCGGATAATCACGTATTATTAGTCCAAGGCTTTATACGAAACAATAAGAAAATAAATCAGAATACTTAGTCCTTAACCTCAGATCGGTATTCCTACACGCTGAGAGGAACTAAAACTTAAGCAAAAATAAAGAAAAAACTTAAGGTGAATTTCTTTGCAAAATAAAAGAAAAAAATAAGTTGAGATTCTTTTCAAAATGAACGCATGCAAACACAGCAATCTTTAAACTTTTTATAACTTTAAATAGATATTTAACTATGCATCAAAATGTTGTACCACTAGATTTGGCAAACATTTAAGTTTTTATCTTTTCAGCACTTCGCCTATCATACACATCATACAGTTGAGCTTACGGTAATTTTTAGTCTACTTTATCCATGTGCTAGGTCCGCTAAGTCAATGTACCATCACTTCCCATAAAGTCGGGTCACGTTTCTCAAAATTTTATATTTTTCAAAATTAATGACATATTTTTGTATTTTTATATTTTTGATACAGAAAACACAATATATTTGGATTTTTCTACCCCCCGCCCCTAAAAATATAAACAATGACAAAATTGACAAAATTTGCAAAAAAATAATGGAAAAAAAATGAAAAGGGATCTTCCAACATTGATAAAATCTTTTGAAGATCTTGTTCACCAAAAGAAATTTTGAATTTAAAAAGTATGTATAGTGAACAAGTTTGCCGGTTAAAAATTTTATGAACTTTAAATCTTTGCAATGATCAATCACACCAAATTAAACCACCCATCATGTGCCGAGATACTCCAGTATCAATATTTTTATTAATAACAATCCACGTGACATTGATAGACCTTCCTGGAAATCCCTACACAAAACTAGATAATTAATGAGAAACTGGAACCTAGATCATAGTCTTCGGTCGACCAGTATCGGCTAACATGATCAGTAACAGTCGATGTGATTTTTGGTTTCCAAGCTGGTAAAGGTTTATCAGCTTGCTGTCTCAAAAATTTAACATTATAAGAAGTGAGACTGTTAAGTAGATTTTAACAAATAATTAAGATAAACTCTTTGTTGTGTAGCTTCTTGTTGAGTGTTTCAAATTGCCCAAAAGCTAAAGAAACCTTGTTAAACTCATCTGGCAATTTGAGTCATCTCCTATAAAGACACTCAACAATTAAATGTCCTTTGACATTGCAGTAAAAACAGTTTCTCATTTCAACATGTGTCGAATATGATTCTGTTATAGACTTAGATGCGTAGGTTTTAGATGATGAACCATGTCCATGAACAGAGGGTTCAAAATGTTTGTGACGAACAAAGTCAATATTTGACTGGGTCTCAAACCTCTTAATTTCATCACTCTTTGTATATTTCACAAAATGTTTCCCTAACGGTTGTAAATTTTGAACTATGGAGTGTTGAAGTTGTTGCCCGTCTTTAACACGTTTTTTCTTTTTCTTGATTTTAACACTTTGCACAGATTTAAGATTTTTGTTATTTTTCAAAGAATCGACCACATAACAAGTTCATGAACCGAATCAGGTATAATAGGTGCAATGGGATATTCTTTGTTAGAATACCACACATTAGACTCTCTCAACTTATACATGAGAAAATTGTCGGCTTGACTTTTTGGATCAGCAGGTTCACTCACAATGTGATTCGCTGCTAATATGTGGTTACCCTCTCAACTTATACATGAGACAATTGTCGACTTGACTTTTTGGATCAGCAGGTTCACTCACAATGTGATTCGCTTGCTAATATGTGGTTGTCCCTTTTCATTTCATGATTTTTAACAATCTTTTCAACAAGTACACTCTTTTTAAAAGCCACGTTCTTTTCAGGTGTAACACTATATTTAGGTTTAAGCACTTTATCCTTCCCACACAAATCGTTTACTTGTTTAACACAATGTGGAGAAAGATTCTCAACAAAACCAAGTCCATCTTTGGACTCCTCAACAATCCTTTTAACATCTTTAGCCACATTTGTAGCCTTTGGTTCACTTCCTTCACCTTTTGTATAGACACTTTGAACAGTGGATAATCAGTATTCACTTCCTTAATACCCTCTCGATCAGGCATTTTTGTATAATCCTGCCCAAAAGGTGGAGGAACTTCATAATAACCAATTCCATGATTAGTTCCTTTTGAATGAGATTTTTGCACATCAGTGATATGATCAAACATGTATGAAGAATTTCTAAAATTGTAAAGTTTCCTTTTCAATTCCAAAATTTCATTCTCGGTTTTAGTAATCTTGTTCCTACACTTGATAATTTCATCGAATTGCATATTTCAAGCGATTTGCTTACATGAAATTTCCGCTTTTAAATCATGGTTGATAATAGTGAAAGCATAAATTTTATGTTTATAATCTTTTTCAATTTCAAGCAACTATCGATAATTATCTCTAATTATAGCAAGATCAATAACCAAAGTATTGTTATGGTTACGCAATCCTTCCATTTTAGAGAGATTCTCAGCACAAGTTTGATAAACAAAAGAATTAGAAGGTATAGAAGATACCTCGGGTGATGTTGGGATGGAATAATACGATTCATGAAAATGATCAGGAAGAATCACCTTTGCATTTGGAGCTTCATGTTCCAATCTAGCATGATGTAGCTTCAGGTTTCATGATCACGGTTCCATAAGATTCATACAAATCATTCAAGAACTTCATGGTGTACTTTTCAAGAAAACCAGTGTTTTTCCAATTTCAAGAATTAAGTGCATCTTCAAGAAAACCAGATGAATACTGATTTCCAATTTCAAGAAAGTATGCGGGTGGATCGGAGGTACATGATGAGGGTCTAAAGCTTTTAAAGCGGGAGAATAGTGAGTTGAGAGCCCTGGTGGCTGCTCAGGGGGAGAAAATTGCCAAACAAGATGAAGTCATCCTACAGTTTCAGTGTAAATATGACATGCTGAAGAAGCTAAAGGATCGGGATCACGACAATGATCCTGAAGCGGGAGTATTTGATCAGCAACCAAGTGCTTCGCCATCTGGTTATGTGACTGCTAAGAGGGAGTCAAGTGGCAAGGAGATTGTAGTATACCATGACTCGACTGAAGTTCAACCCATCAATCCATTGAAAGTGAAGATGATATTGGTTTTTGACATGAAAGGGGTTGTTATAAGCATGGTCAATGCTGATGAGATTGAGGAGGGTGAGTTTGTGGATCATAGCTTGACTAAAGAACAAATCGCCATTTTGGTGAATTTAAATTAAGAGGATGTGGATGAATTGGAGAAACAGGTGGATGCCGAGGAAGCACGTGTTGATCCAAATGTTCCATCCAGGAATACTTGTTATGATGATTTGAGATGGAGGATGTGACGGCTGAGGAATGCCCTGCCATGTATACACGTTTTAACACTGATGAAGGGATTCCGTTTTTTCACGACTGAACATTTTGAAAAGGCCGAGGAGTGTTTGAGGAAGGAGAAAGAGAAAGAAAAGGGTAAAGAGCCTAAGACTACAGAGACTATATAAGCTTCATATGGTATGTTATAATACAATGCAAAGAAGATGAACAAGTGGGTCGAGACATTACAGTACACTCAGAATGAAGACTGCTTACAATCCAAGGCCAGAATATCTGTATACCAAATGAAGAAGTTTGTTATTGTGAAAAGCCTATGAAGTGAGACATTATGTCGTGGATGTATGAACCTGAGCTAAAGGTTTACATTGTGAAATGGGAGAATGGTATTAAATAATTGGGCATTTCATTGGTATTCTCTCAACACCACGCTAGGATGTTTGTTTGTTGGGGTATAAACGTTTCATGAACCGAGGAAACAATCAACTTGTAGATTGGTTCTATCGTCATCTTGTCCACAAAGTCAATCATGGCTTTAAGTTTTTCAGGCCTCAGGTGCTGACACGTAAGTATGTAGAAGAGATAGATCCTCGGACTAGTTTGAGAAAGTTAGTTTTAAACGTGAAGCCGACGTAGACGTTAAAAAAAGTTCCTTTGAAGACTTTACCTCAAAGTCTTTATAAGAGCTTCAACAGGTGGTATTATAATGATCGAATAGCTGAAGTTGTGATTGTTTTAGGTTCATGTGCTAAATTAGAGTTTATTCGGATATTGGATCTGATGTGGCTAGTCAACCTGTCTAAATCTGATACCGATGTGCTATTCAATAATCAGATAGGATGGGCGCACAACAAAGACAATGATCTAGCAATGCAATTCCAACATGTTGTTTGCGTTTGTCATGCTTTTGGAGTTAATAGTTGTGTCGATTGGAAGACCAGAAGATTTAGGATGTGAAGATGAAAAAACTCGAGATGAGGGGGTGTTTGTTGATACATCAAAAGTCGTCTCGTTCTTTGGTTATCGTATTTGTAATATACTTAATGTATAGGGGCTATTTTGTAATAATGTAAAGCTCATTTGCTATGACTTGTATAGTGAATAAGAATAGTTTTGTGGCTCATTCGTCAAGGGATGTTTAACGAATGAGGTTTAAAGTATAAGGACCATTCGCTAACGATGTTCAGCGAGTGGCGTAGCGAATGTGGCTCATTCGCTATGCATGTATAGTGAATGAGTCACCATCTCCTATAAACCCCTTGTAATTATTTCATTTATAATAGTTCTTATTTTATCGAAAACCTATTGTTTGTTGTCAAAGTTAACTCTCAACACACACACACACACACACACTAACACATACTTAAGTCTAATCAAGTAATCAAATGATCATATCAATAGACTAGATCGTATCGTATAGAATCATCATGGATTCTCAATCTTTCCAAGATACTGCTATCCGAATCTATTGCATATCATTGATTATGTCCGCTGCTTCATTTTTGTTAGGTACTTATAAGTTCCCAGTTTTGTAATTCTGGATTTAGATTAGGGTTCTCGTGATTGAATTTAGATTGTGTGGACTTTTGCAGTTTTGATGGGTGTGTGAATGTATGTAAGTATTCAAAAGGGGGTCAAAGTGGTAGATTTGACTGTCGTTCAGTTACGTATGCATGGAAGGATCCTACAGTGATAACTGATGACCTGTATTTGTGGATTCCATTTACGTTATTTCAATTGTATTCTGCCTAATTTTAATGGGTTATTGGTTTTGCAGAGATTGAACACATGTAAATCGGTTGTCTCTTTCAGGTTATGATTTGTCTATTTCTGAATGTATTTCACTTAATTTTATGCCTTAAGTTCGTTCGTATTCTTAATGGATTGTTAAATGTGTTATGTATCTGATTTACATATTCGCTAATCACTCACTTAAACATTGAATCTAAGTTTTAATTGGATAAGTTATATGGACTCTATTGTAGCTTTCAATTTTAATTGAGAAGTAGCAGGCTCATGATTCAAAATGTTGACATTAATAAAGCCATTTAGCGGACACTCTAGACTTATCACAATGCAGAAAATTTTAAGATGAGTATTACTATGGATCATAAAATATGTATCCGCCAATAAGATTAGACAAATTTTAATTATAATGCAAAACATGTTATTTGTGGACAATCAATCAAGTTTTTATCATAATGGTTTGTGGTTTGCTACTTTGTGTCTCATGTTATTGTTTATATAGAATTCTTTATAATTCTTTCTACGTTCCTCACTAAGGCTTTATTGTGACTAGGGACTAATGAAGAACCAAGAAATGGATCTCGGGAGGAGTTCCTACTGTTCCAATTTAATGGTTACGTCATCATGCCTAATGTTGCTTTTTTTTTTTTTAATTTATTTCTCTGATTAAATCGAAGAAGTTAAGAAATCTTGGATACTGTTTATAATTTACTTATTTATAGGCGCTTGAGGTAGAATATGCTATGTTGGATGAAATTGATTCTGGATTAGATGCTGATGCTCTAAGAGATGTTTCAATAGAAATTATTGTAATCACAAAGAAATTTCAATCCAACAGTATGTTCTAAAATTGTTCAATTTTAATACATAACGTTTGTTTTCCAATTTGTTAGTTGAATATGTCTGTTACAATCAAAATTATGTCAGCAACGGCTACATGCGTCTACATGTTTCATTGTCGGCCTAGTTGAATATGTTCGGTTTGGGTTCAGTCAGAACGTTTGATTATAAAATCCCTAATTTTAACCTAACATAAACCCTAAAACGAATGTGATCAAATTGGATATGGAAATCCCTCAATCCATTGAAATTGAATGAGAGCTTCCGTTCCAATGACGATTTAGAACAAATTTGATGTACAAACTTACCTGGGATTCAAATTGGAACAAGGAGAATCGGAGATGAAGAAGATTGTTGACTTTGAAAGTTAAGTATGAAGAACTTGAGTCTTGAAACACTAATTCACGATTGAGGGAAATTATTTAGCAGAAGATGAGAAGGGTTTATATAGGCTTAATTGACCATTGAGGAGCAAGAAATCGTCTAATTGATGGATTTGGTGTTGCCAGTGGGTTTTTACCATAAATCAACAAATAAATGAATAAGGGACCAAACTTAAGGATTAAGGTTGGAGTTTATCAATAGGAATATTGGTAACTATCATATCTTGAAGAACAATCTGGAAAGGAATTAAATTGGACGAGATTACGCGGTTAAAATAGTGTGTAAAAATAAAAACAGTTTGCTGATCTAGTCGTGCCTCCCGCTACGCGGTGAAATGGACATTCCCGATGCGCTACAAGGCGCATGGGCACTCCTTCGCGCTACGCGATGGGTGGATTTTCATGATATTATGATTTTGTCATTTTTAGCCCCTGATCTTTTCTAAAATGCGATTTTTAGCTAAAATAAGCAATTTTAAGCACAAAAATAGTTCTAAAATACCCAAATAATATAAATGAATAATATTATAAAAAATGAACATAAAAAACAATCCAAAAGTTTAAATGGGTCGGGTTTTCAGGTTCGGAAAATGACAAATGTCACACTACATCCCAAAAATATTTAAAACCTAAAAAATGGGGCTATGAAATGCTCACCTTAAAGTGTTTTGTGAGATAAAACGAGCAGAAACGGCTTTAACGGAAGACCGGCTTAAAACGGTTCAAGAAGTAACCCTAGATAAAATATCTAGGTTTAGAACATTTTTGAAAAGAATGAGGAAAAACAAGTAAAGAAAACCATGAGTTTGGTTCTTGGATCGGGGTTTATTATAAAGTAGTTAAAACCAAGTTTAAGCGGAAGAATTTAATTCAAATGATCGTACATGACCAAAGTTTGGTTTTATTATTAAAAATTAATTTAATAATTATTATTTAACTTTTATATTAATTACTTAAGCAAAACAAGTTAATCATGTAATTAAAGTTTATTGAACGAGTGGCTCATTTATATCAGACTCGAACCCGGAACTAGGTCGGTTTTGCTTCAAACAAATCTAATATATAAAAACTATAATTTATGCTCAAAGTTTTTGTTTCAAAATATTCGAACAAAGAATTTAATCAAAAACCCCAAAACTAAGAACATAAACCCTAAATTGATACATTGATGAAATTGGATACTCAAACACCTCAAATCAATGGATTTGATAGAGGTGTTTTGATCTATAGGTGAGATACAACATTAATTAAGTAACACATTACTAGAATTTGATTAGAAGATAAAAAACAATACTTTGGTTCTTTTGAAAGTCAAAGGCTAGGAACATCACCAAAAGAGGATGAATTCGTGAAATAGAAGATGTTTTGAGTGTTGGGTGGCAATGAACAATGGCTACGATCAGGGTTATTTATAACAATTGAAGTATAAACGTTTTAATTCGTTAATTGGGTTAAAACCCTATCTTGATGAAAAAGTTTAGAGATTTTGAACAAATTATGGCGTATCTTGGAGAATAAGTTAAGGGAATTTCGTGGAAAATGCTTTAGAATCATCTAGAAGTCAGTTAGGCGAAACATGATCGTGTTAGGAGTTGATTTGGTGAATCAATTTGGCTTGGAACACATTTTTTGCATATGATTTTGTGTCGCGTATCGTGAGGGATAGAGATTGAGGCTTTCACGTAGCACGAACCAATTCAGTTGGAGTTTTTCTTGAGCTTGGTCGTGGGGTCTGGGTCAGTCGAGTAGCGTGACCCGAATGAATTCCGACTAGAACCCTAGCATCGTTGCGTATCAAGATGTGTTGGAACAACGTTATACGCATAGCGCGAAGAACATCTTTTCACAGAAAGTGTAGAATCTGACAACTTTGACCTCTGAACTTTGATTAATTACAAATATTGTATATAATTACGTGAAATAAGGTTTGTGATAGAGTTGTAACATGCAATAACATAAATAAATAAACACGATGATTGAATAATGTAAACTTTTATTAATATTGAAAGATCCGAATTACAATACGAGTCGGGTACATGGAAATGAAAAATGAAAATGACACATTTGCCCGGTAAAATGTTGCGCTTGCAACGGGGTTTGATCATACGTTAAACAGGTTCGAATATCAGCTAGCCATTCGTCCTCCATGGTAAGTTACGGTGCATTATAGTTCCCACCATCCCAGGTATTCGGGACATGTGTGGGCAGTGTCTGAACCTTGGGGATATGCTAGAATCATAGTTTCCCATGGTGCACACTGGTGGGGAATGTTGCCTTGCACAATGGGTCTGGATAGAGCTGTGGTTACTAGAGATTTGACCGTGCTAGTTTGTACGGAGGCGCTGTTTGCCGTGATACCGGGGATTTGGTAGGCTTCTATTGTATGTGTGTGTTAGCAACTTGTGTATAAGCGTACGTTATATTAGACGAGGCTGGTGTGAAAAAGGTAGAGGCTATATTTGCAATTGGTTGAATCAAATTTAGGTTGTCTTTAGGCTGGCATAACGGGGTACCAAAAACTAGGTGTTTGTCATGAATCTTGGCGAGTATAACGTTGAAGTCCCGAGGCGCGGATACAGAGTTAGAACGCCGATGGAGCGGCCGACCGCTGCAACTGCTGCATAAACAGCATATGATGTGGTTTCATTGTGGCTACCGATGATCGTAACACTATCATGGGCCGAAATGATTAATTCAATGAATAGTATCTTGAGATCATAATTGGCTAGTTGTGGTGGTGGTCTGGTGACTATTGCCGGAGATGGTGAAGAAGGTTCACCCATCTTTGCTTCGGCCACTTCTACTCATTTTCATGGTGAACGATTTCTAGTGTATGATTCGACTATGGATGGTGCCATTGAAATTAGTAAAGCTCAACAAGGTTGATTGTAGAGGAATGATCTTACATTCAACGATTATTCATAATACAAAATTTTACTCACTAGACTAATCGTGAAATCACCCTCTATACATGATCCACTATTCAATTCAAGTATAGGGGTGTTTATATTAAATCAAGGGAATATTTGTGTGGTTTATCCTCCAACGGCTTGATGATAACTCCTCTACTCTCATTGGTGGGTATTGTTTCACATTCGTTTTGTCGTATGCCAGGTCACTCAGGTGGTCCTTTTAGAACCATTTTGATTCCTTTGTTGGGTGTAATATTGTACATGCTAATCCAGGTAAAATATCTTACGTCTTCAGACGCAGTTGTGGTTTTAGTTTCCTGAAACTGAAGTTGCAACCAGCTAATAACATGCTATTATTATCTATATCTATATATATATATGACATTATAATACATATATTACATTATAATACATGTAGACTAAAGTTGCAACCAGCTAATAACATGCTATTATTATCTATATCTATATATATATATATGACATTATAATACATATATTACATTATAATACATATATAGACTCTGTTTAATCTCCTAATTTCTCTCTCCTTCGTAGGCTGGAAATTAAATGCTCTCGTAACTCTCTGGAAAGTCTCCTACAAAAGTACAAAGTCCAACATACCCTCCGGCAAATGGTTACCCACCTCTTCACTGAATCTACGCTAAATTATCGGCATTGAAGAATTGTAATTAAGAAGCTTAAATTGTTCTCAGCCGTTTCGTATCTGATATTAACCGAAATGCTAAACAATCATCGTCTCCACCTTGAATCGATTACAAAAGGTTGCGTCTTCACCTTAAAATGACCGGTAAAGGTGAGTAGTTGCTTTAATTTTCTTCACTTGATTATGTTACTGATTTTTATTTGTTTTTTTTTTTTGGAGGGGGGGGGGGGGGGTGCTTGTGAGTATTCATGAAGAGTTTGTTGTTTTGCAGTTTTAATGGATTATCAACAATAGTGTCATCCAACCTCAATCGATCCGTAAAGGTGATTACTTTATTTCATCTTATTCAATTAGTGTTTCTTGGTTTCTTGTTAGTTTCAAGAAGATTTGTTTAGGGATTCATTAAAGAAACACTGCTCAAATTTGTGGTGTTCATACTGTTTCTTTCATGGGGGTTCTTTATCTCAAACACACATCAATTGCAATCCACTCAAACTTGGCTTCTTCTTCAATCATAAACCATCTGGAGTACCCATTGCAGTTAATATTTGGGAAAATTATAATGGTGATTTTTGTAATTTGGGTTCAAACCCACAAGTGAGCATTAAATGTGAAGGTAATTCAGTCTCTAAGCTCAAAGTCATAGGGGGGGAGCTTTCTAAGGTTAGTGATTTCATTAATATGCAATAAAAAACCAAAGTCTGAAATTTTCTCCATTGATTCATAAGCAGTCATACTAACAAGATTGAATACCTTGAGTGTTCTTAGCTTAGTGTTATTTTAGGAATTTGGGGCCAACTTCATGATAAATTGCATAGGATATCTTCACTTGAACTTTTGGACTTGAGTTCAACTTTCATGTTTGGTTCTATCCCAAATGGGATTTCAAGATTCATAAAGCTTCATACTTTAACAGTAAATGGAAACTTTTTCAAAGTTTTTGCTCCAATAACAGTGATGTATGCATGTGTATTTGTTAAATATGTATGTATGCATATGCATGTAGCTCTTTGTGTGTATTTACATCACCATGCTTTTAAAATTCCAGAATAAAAGTTTTGCTAGATTAAGATCCAAATCTTAATTTGTTATAAGAACTGTGAACTTAATATAATAAAGCGTCAGCCATAATCGAATTTAACTTTTCGTTTTTGTATATAATTGGTTTTATTGTGTCTGTAACGTTTTGTATATTTCTATCTTTTTTTGAATTTTTGAACTAATTGTTTTACTTAGTAGTTGCAGGTTATCTCAGGAATATTTAGGAGCAGCTAGAAAAGGAGGAGATCATGATAACAACGGACTTAGAATTGGTAAACCTAGAATTTTTATTGGTTTAAAGTTAATTTTTTTTAGTTTTACCTAACTGGAGGTTTATTTTGTTAGTAACATGTATGTTGAAATTAAAATTTAGCATCATATAAATATTTATTGCTGCATCTGGTACCTATATCATATTGCTCTCCCAAAAATTCAGTATGAAGTCCAAAAAGCTTCACCGTTTTTAATTTTTTTTATAGACATAGTGGAAGTTGATTTTTAAAGATATGCAATCTGCAATTAACAAAATTTGACCCGCTACCATACCATATGCAACATGGTTGCATTATGGAAGGTAGCAAGTCATATTTGGTTAATTGCAGCTACTAAATCATATTCCTCCGGTGGCAAAATTTATAAGACAATATATTGCCATTAAATTGTTAAATGATGTATATTCTATCTAAAAGTTGTCATGGTTTTTGCGTTAAATGGTTAAAAAACTGCATCACGTTATTACAGGTGAGACGCGACAAGAAGGGACTAGACGAAGTCATAGGCATGGGCTCACTTTACGACTATGAGATATAAGGTTTGAAAGCCCCTTTGCTCAAGCTAAATTCTTTATAGGCACCAAAATTCATATCAGACGTGATGAAAAAAATTCTATTATTTATCTAGGTGTTATATTTTAACTTCAAATAAATGGAATATATGTACCCAAAAGTTCATATGCTAAAGTACTTTCTTTTTAGCTAGATATCTTATTACAATGTTTTAAATCTCAAATATTCATATGAGGTTTATATTTCAACATAATATTAATATTAATATTAATACATAATTTGTTTTTAAAAAAATGGAGGCCTAAAATTAAGGTGGCCTCAAGCTAGGGCTTGGGCTTCTGTAACATTCAAGCCGACACTATCAAAAGTCATATTTGTAACAGGTTATATACAATAAACCAAACTCTATTCTAGCAAGTACCCTGTTGAAAAACATTCCCGCTTCGTTTTCATATTTGACTGTTGCATATTTTTTCAAAAAAAAATTGATATGTGACTTTCGGTGATTAAAAATCTTTATTTGAATATTAATATTTTCTGGTGACTTTTCGACTAGGCCACCACTATCACTTGTTTTCTGTTCTTCGTGGTTGTGCACTTCGCATTATTGGGTTCAACGAACGACCCTTTTGGTTATGTTGATAAAAAATTGTTGATTACGTATTTTCATTCAATATTATTGAGAGTTCAAGTATTTCTACATACGTTAGTTGATGTGGGTTTAAATGCCAAAAAATCCTAAACGTTTAATCAAAAAAGGTTATATTATTTAGGAGATGGATCAAATACAAATAAAAAATTTGTACTAAACATACAAACTGAACAAAACCATCACACAACATCTTCATCTTTTTCCTCATTCAACCACTAGACTCCATCTCCATCTTCTTCCTCATCCACCACAAAATCACCGGACTCCAATCACTCCACCGCCAACCTCCGCCACCTTTCCTTCAACCAAGGCTCTGTTGCCTCGCAATTCCCCACGGCAGCACCTTCTCAATTCCCCACCACGCAACCCGCCTCCGCCTAATTCAATTGATCCTCTTGCCACCACGCCTCCACCTTAAACTCCCAACTGTCAAGCGCTTATCAATTTCGTCACCGTCCGCATCCGTCAGATTCCGGCCACCGACCTCGTCAATCGTCGTTTCTTATTGTCGTCGTTCATTCCTAGGTTACAATTTTTTGAATCAAATTGAATCTTTTGCGAATATTGATTGCTTAATTGAAACTTGCTAATCGAAGTAATACATCAATTGAAGCTAATTGATATTTCCAATTGAAGAAAATTGCCGTGGATATTTGAGGAAGATGAAGAAACATATTCAATAATTACTCTACCTACAATATAATTACTCTATTTGAAACACGTAGTGTAATTTGAGGAGGGAAGAAGCAGATACTACAATTACTCTGCTTACAAAATAATTACTCTAGTTGAAACTAGTATAATTTGAAGAGGAAGAAGCATATACTACAATTACTCTACTTACAAAATAATTACTCTAGTTGAAATAAGTAGTATAATTTGGTGTAATAGTATAGAGTAATTATCTATGTTAGTAGTGTAATTACGTTTATGAGTAGTGTAATTATTAGTACACCATTTTATTTTTTGTCGCATAATTACTCTACTTAAGAATTGTAATTACTCTATATTATTTGTATGCTTAGTATGTTAATTTAATTTGTACAATAACATTCCCCATATTATTTAATATAGTATAACACCTAAATCTTTTATGATTAAAAAAAGGAGATGGGTATGGAATTTTTAGATGGAAGAGACATTTACTGTAAAAAGCAGTGAGAAGAATAGTGAGAGGAATATTCTTGATAGTCGGACGAGATAGAACAAATTCATTTCTAGAAATTTTATGGTTAAAAAAAGGAGATGGGTATGGAATTTTTAGATGGAAGAGACGTTTACTGTAAAAAGCAGTGAGAGGAATATTCTTGATAGTCGGACGAGATAGAACAAATTCATTTCTAGTAAATCCGCGTTCGGTCTCCCCGTGTCAGTTTGGTTCGACTCTCCGGGTCCGTTCGCATTCAATTCAATGCTCTGGGTGACTGGGTCACTTCGGTTTGACGGTCCGAGTTAGTTGACTTCAAATATGTGGTACAAAAGAGGTGGAGACTACTATAGATAATTTGTTTGGTTCGTGTGAGATTGTGATTATGATATGAAATTCCATTTGCTAGATGGGTGGACTTGGATTGTCAACGACATTGCCTAACTTGAGGAAAGACATGCTATTATATATATAGTTACCATAGAGTGGGATTTGAAACTGACCGTTGGATCAAAATCCAAGATTGATTCTTAGCCCTTCGATAAGCGTAGAGTTAAATTTAAATCTGACCGTATGATAATAACCAAGACTGATTCTCCGATAACGTAGGCGGTTCCACATTTCCTCTACGGTTCCCGTCTATGAAACGTCAATAGATTAAATCTTGTAATAAAATAATGAGACTTACAAAGATTCATAATCCTCAAGCATACGGTTCCATCCTATGATTCTTATTAATTAATCAAATCTCTTTCTTTAGTAACCGCTCAAATCTTCGCTCAATGGCATCATTCAGCCAGTGTTCAATGCATTCGATTGCTATTCAATTCCTATTAGCGGTATCATCATTTGCTTGCTATTCAAGTGTCGTTCTCCCTTCAATCTACATTACTGTGTCGCCGATTGAAAGCGGTGGGTGGGGGTTTATCATCTTCACCGGGCATTTTTTTAGCGTTTGCAGGTATGTGGTATTTGATTTTGATCTACATTCCATTATTGGATTCCATAATGGAATATTAATTTTTGAATCATCTGTTTGTTGTAGATAATTGAAGTTAGTTCTAGGTATTTTAATAACTAATCTGTAATTTTGTTATGTTATGTTTAATATTTGATTTTAGTATGCTGACATGCTGTTCTATATATCGGTGTTAATTTGAATTATGGTCTGGTTGTTCGTCATAATTCTGACCAATACATAATAAATTTGTTCTTTAGATGTTACTAACACATACAAAATGAATGTTGTTTATATGTTCCTTTATATGCAATTAGGGGTGTTCGTCGGGTTGAATTTCAGGTTATTCAGGCTTTTCTTTTGAAAAAACTAACCGCAACACGACCCTTTTAAGGTTCGAGTTTGTCAGGTTCGGGTTAGTCGGCTTACTCTAAGTACCCTCAAGCTGTTTGTGTTTAGAAATTTTAAAAATAAATTCTCCACCAAGTAAGCCTGCTTTAGAAGAGTGAAAATTAATCTGAGCCGTCCGAATTCAAACCAAGTTTGATTCTCAGCCGTCCGGTAAGATTAAAAAGACGGTTACTTTTTGATCACATGTTCCATAAAGGGGAGGTTGAGGACGGTTATTACATTCCACGTATTTCTCCCCACTATATTGCAGTTACTATAAAATTATGGAACTTGAAAATTTCAATAAAAATTCAAATCCAAATTTACATATTTGCAGATGGTAAAATTGGTTAACTCCCTCAAATGCATTCATAATGATTTTTTATATGGTTGTTATTGATTATCAGAATAGCAAAGGAATAGTATGAGGGAAACTATTTCTTAAATGGGAGGACTGCAAGGAACAAATTAATGTGGTTGCATTGCCATCAAAAGTGCAATGATGAGGTTTGTTATGCATATAAATATTGTATCTTCTCGCCTCCTCCTCTTTTTACAATCAAATTTAAAACCGTATGCTTACATGTAATTTTGTATGAAGATGAGTTAGCAGCAGCTTCAAAATAAGTTGCATTTTCCTTCAATGAATACTCCTATGCACGAGTTGTTGAAGTGGATTCTTCCCTCAGGTGTTATCTCTAAGTTAAGTTAGTTTTCTCTTAATTAAGATGACATTGGGTAGCCCCATTCTCAATCGATTAAGCCAATTCCACTGTTATAATCCTTATACCTTCTTTTGAAACCAGAATTTGCAAAGGAAAGAAAGAACTGGCAGTTTCCTTATTTCAGGTTTGTTTTTTTATATTTATTAATTACCATTTGTTTATTATTAATTTTTAATAAATGTTTTTATATCTTATCAGACTGTTGTTTTGATGCTGTTCAACGATGCACAAAAGCTAAGTTTTGAAGATAATAAAGATGCTACTAGCATTGAGGACAAGCAACTAAGGATAACCCAACAGTCGATTACTTGTGGAAAAGTTGGTGTTCTTCAAAAGGTGGTTTTCTTTTTCTTTTTTGTTTCTAATAAAAAGTTGACTCGATTTACATATTTTGTTACCTTTGGAAACATTAGATGTATAATTCTAAGTGTCACAACTTAAATATTATCAAATCTAATTTTTTTTAACAACAATCAATATGGGTTGGAACTAAGGTAAAATAATTAGATTTTAGTATGGATTTGATGTTCACTTTAGTGAAAATGGTAAAACAGGCGCCAAGAGCCAAACATGTAAAATCAATATCACAATTTGTTTTGGGAATTTACTTTAAAGTAATTCAACAATACCAAAAAACACCGTCTTATTACATATTTTCAGTTTTTTGACCAAAGGGTATTACATTCTTTATGGAAATGTTGAACAAAAGAAGAAATATGGTTTAGGCAATTTTGTCAAGTATGACTTTTACTGGGTCAAATGTGACTTCTGATCGATATGGGAAAGTAAAAGGAAAATTTATGTCAAAATGTGTGATTTGGTCAATACGAAACGCATATATCTGAGTAGGCCCGTAAACGAAGCAAACGAATATGAACAAGGGCATGCTCATGTTTGTTCATTTAACTTTAAACGAACACGAGCACTTAATTGGTCAAATATCATGTGTTCATGTTCATTTGTTTAGAAAATGAAAATGTTCGTGTTCGTTTATGTCTATTCATGTAAAATCTAAATTAACAGTTTACTAACATAAATGAAAATAAATAAATGTAAATGAGCAAAGATGAGCAAGCATAAACAAAGGTAAACGGACATAAATGGACACGGTTAAATGAGAAAAACAAACATAAATAAACAAACATAAAAGAAAATAAAAGAATGTTCACGAATATAAATGAATGAATGAAACATGTGTTCATGTTCATTCGTTTAAATGAATGAACACAAATTTTCTGTGTATGCTCATACTTTAAACGAATGAACATAAACAAACTTCCCGCAAAATGTTTCACGAACAGCTCACTGAACGTTTTGTTCATTTAAAATGACCTATCTATGAGAGGTCCTTTGAGTAAACAACTGAAACTAAAAAAATATAGGAAATATGATCTTTAATTGGAGCCATCAACCATGATAGTGCTTAGCAGTCAACGAAAACAAATGTCTCAAAATGATTTTATCAACATTATGGACAATTTGGTCATTAGAAAATATAAATAAAAGTCCAGAAATAATGTGAGTAAAATGAAGTTTCATATCATCAAGGGTACTTTGGGCATTGCTGAAAATCTGCATTACGGAGTTGTTTTGTTATTTTCGACTTCCTGGGCAATTTTAACATCAAAATTAAATTTTGCTAAAGGTTGACTTTTTTGGTCAGAATAGACCAAAAGTCAAAATCTGTTTGATATGAATTTGCATCTATTTCATTATTCGGACGTGGCTACAAGAAGAGTTGGCATTATAAAATGTGATTAGAAATACAAGAATTCATGAATGCTTATGTAACATGAAATTTTTTTAGAAACAAATAATGTAGTAAGGCCCTAATTTAATGTTTGCTTGCTTCTGCTTTTTTCTTGTAATTTGTGTAGCTTTAGAAATAGCAAAGAATAGGCACTCGCAAATAATAGTGCGGTAAGTAAAGTGCTTCTTCAGTTCGTTATTTCTAGGTTTTTAGATCTGAATTTCTAGGGCCTTTTTAAACTGATTTTTTTCATAGTTCTGATTAGCGATGCTTTTTTTTTTTTCTTATTTACATTCATTTGTTTGAGCACGTGCTTACGTTGGCCTATGCTTTTGTCTCTGGTATATGAATTTGTATTTGTTACTGATTTGTTTGAATGTGTATTTTTTTTGGGTAATTTAGTCATCTTACTGTTCATTCCTGTTCCGTTTTTATGTATTTAAGCATACGGTTAATTTGGAAGATGGTTTACTGCTTGCTCCTACTCATTTTCTTTACTGTTTCTAGGTAATGTAAACTTACCTACAGTGTTTTTGTAAGTATATTGGTGGACAAATTCAGTTTGGTAGTTCCTACTTGGTTGATTGGTATATTTAGGAAATTTAAGTTGCCTATAGTGTTTTTGTAAGTTACCTTTTTGTTGCACAAAGTAGTTATATATCTATAGACTAATACATATGCTTCTACATTGAATAACAGGACTCAATCAACACATTTAATGTCACCATCTTTCTTTTTTAACACGGGCCATGGCACAGTTAAGGTTGCACGACATAAAGGCCTACCGGCCTCCCTACACTTCTTGGGATAAGGATCATAAAGAAATGGATAATGGCCCATGCGAGACAAGACCTATGCTACCCTTTTGGTGATGTTCTATTATATGAATACTAGGTTATACATTATCTAGTACTTTATAATTCGGACTAATAGCTATTTATATGTTGGGAGTCATCATGGCAGTAGCGAATGCGAAGAAGACGCCATCAACAGGTACAGGTGGTAGCAAGCCCCACCGTTTTTTTTGGTATACTCAGGCATCCTTTGTATAACTTTAATGTAAACCAATGATAGTTGTTATATATAGTTTGTAATTAGGCAGCATATCAAAAGTAGTATATTATATGAATTATGCTAAAACTTTGCCACAAATACTTTAGCACACACAACTTTGCTTCTGTTTGTTTACTATTTTCACTTTAGTCCAAACTACACTTCTTTTAACTTGCCTTAGTTCTTATTTATAAAGAAAAATGTAAAAATAGTAATACGGAGGCCCTATGGTCCCTATGTTCCTGGTATACACAGATGCATAAGAGTTTGACGTATACGTTTACATAGCCAACTAGGTTAGACTATAACTCGGAGAACACCAACCAAACATGTATCTTGAAGAGGGTGCGAATGGTGCTTGTAATCGATCATTGATTATGGAAATAACTATTTAGACATAACCTTAGTTACAAAGATTTTATAAAAATAAAATCGGCTTTTTGTGTAACCCAAAGCATGATGGATTGCTACTTAATTGGGTTCTCGGCTATTTTGGATCTTAGTGCTAATTTTTTCGTAGATAGTTTTGAGATTAAAAAAATGTATAGGAGACTAGCTTGATTTTAGCTTTATAATGTTTTATTCCAGTTGTTTAGAGTAGTTTCACTGTTTCTTTGGGCACTTTGAGTGCATTTGTTTTGTAAATTTTTTCATTAATTACTGAATTAATGTAGTCGTCACATTTATGTGTTGATATTCCCGTCCACCGGACGGGTAAAGCACTAGTTGATATGGTGACAAACCATTTGCGACTCTGTGAGTATATTTTTGTTATTTTATTGTTAACTATTCATATATGTGGCATGTGAATATAAACCGTAGGATAAACGTTAGTTTGATAGAGTCGCTTCAAAACCCATTCATGATTGTCTAATTGTTTGTTATTTTACTTGGCTAGCTTCTTATCAGTCGGCAGTGTTTTTATTCTTTTAAATAATCTTTTAAAAGATTGGGTTTTGCAATTTAAAAATGGATAGCGACGCAGCTTGTTGCTCGCTTGCCTTCAGTTTCGATGTAATCTAAACATTAGAAGTTTTGATTTTTAGTTTAAATACATCCAGTTATATAAAAAAAGCACATTTTTATGAGTTGCCAATTTCACTTGGAATTTCAGAAGTCACCGTGCTTGTATATGAACATCAAATCATATATTTATACATCAAGTCAATCTCCATCGAACATTTTTAAAAGTTTTCTATCGCAGTGGCAACGGTGTTTTTTTTTCAAAAAGTCATAACACTTGCTCTAAGTTTGAATTCTCTTATAATGGTGCTGCTCATATTTCAAAGTACGCATATGAACCGAGATTTTAACCTGGGACCCGCAAAAAAAAATCAAAAACTAACCGTTTTGACTATCCTACCAAATTGATGACATTCAATCCCCACGGAACTCAATATACAATAACCACAACTCAAATCCGTCGAGTAGTGAGAATGTGGGCTCTCGTTGTAGGTATGGGTCTGGTGGGGTGACCCAATACATCACACGTAGATCTATCAAAAAGCCCAAAGATAAGTGAAGTTCATAACGATCATCGATGTGCACATAACAAACTAACGTTATTAAAAATCATATCATATACCTAATAAAGTTATTTAATGATCTTTAGTTATGTCTTGCTATATTTGTGTATAAGCATGTTACTGATTACACGTGTCTTCATTCCACAAGCGATCGTAGTTTTATATCTTTTCAAACACTTGTTCGGTCAATTTCATTCCAAGCTTCTGTGAAATATTTTTAAGTAACAACTAGGTAATAGCTAGCGACGCGTATCGATCGGTATTAAGGATTGGGTTGTGGGCCAATGAAACTAAGCAAAGCCTTAGGCTCACATTTAGGACATCCAAATCCAAAATAATAAAATAAAATAAATCGGCAGAGTAAATTCAAAACTATATATTGGTCTGGAAGTAAACTTTATGTTACTTAGAAGAGCTGTCACACTTCCGGCCGAAGGCGAAAACGCCGGGGCGTGCGTAGATTGAACTCGGTAGGTTTTGAAGCAACAAAGGTTCGGTAAGACTAATCTTAGTTGTTGCCATTATTGTTGTTGTTGCCGTTATTGTTGTTGTTACCGTTGAGTTGGTTGAAGATAGCGGGAAGAAGAGTAGCCATCTAAGCGAGCACCGTTGCTAGCGGGTGCTATTGTCCTTGTTGTCATTGGAGTCATCGGAGGCATCACGACAAGGAGGCATTCTAAGAAATTATCATACAAGGTGGATAAGCAAAAGACTAAGGAATAATAAAGCAAATGTTTTATTTATAAAAGAAAGAGAGCAATGTAATTTTCGTCCCACGGTGGCAAGGGGATGTGAGAGTTTTCGAAAGAGTTGATGGAATCGAGAGACATGCTACAAATGAGAAGTTATGACATTAAATAGCACATAATTTCAACCTAAGGGACATTCCTAGACATAGGTCGGTTACTAACTCCCATGCACATGGTATTAAATGCAAAACTCATATTAAAATAAGCCAACATATTTTTCAACCAAATATAATCCAAATAAAAAACATGACATAGTAATTTATTTACTAAACTTCTAAGTCTGACTCATCCCCTATATGAAACTTCAAGAATCTTCATAACTTAATTTCCATCACCTGAAAAATATGCGAGAGTGTCAACTAAAAATAGTTTGTGAGAACGTAGGTTTTAAAAATAAGTTTTAATTTGAAAACATTCCATATGTGTTAAATTACTTATATACTTTGTGATTATAACCAAACTTTTGACACGTTTGGCAAGTCGTCTAATCCACGATTAGACTATTATGTTTAATGTTTAACGATCGTCAGATTCATAACACACAGGCCTCTACTCGAGGCTTACGTGGGCGGGGTCGGGCCAATAGATCTATCATCATACTACCACGAGCTTTAACAGGTTAATGGTTGTCAATGCGAATATGTATACACTTGTAATGATCACACATAACGAATATTATGAAATAAATCTTAAATCAAATAGCATGTAAAATAATTGATTATGCATTTTCCACCCCAAAGTATAAAACGTTTAAAAGCATGCAAAAGGGGCTATGAACTCACCTTGCTTGACGGATGAAAACGAAAACGAGCAAGAGTTTGTTGAACTGGTCACGGGATGCCTTAGATTAAGTTTTGATTTTTAAATTAGTTAGAGTGTCGTATACTAAAATGTTCTGAACCAAGAGCATGACCTCCCGCAAGTTGATTCCCAGGTAAGAGTCACAGGTCCAATGGGATTATTTACGCCACTCTTGCATTCGACAGAACTGTTTGCTTGTCAGATACATACATACCCGATTTATACTCTATTTGTATACTAACTCAAAATGTTTTAGAATGGTTTTGATAAATAATAAAGTACGAGGTTTAACGTGTAATATTGTAGGTCCCCGCGGGGACGTCGCCGATCGATACGAGATCCGCACGAGGTCTAGGAGTGCGGAATCCTCCTAGACTCGTTTATTGGTGTAAAGATGAAGAACACAAACACGTACACGAACAAATACACGAACAAATACAAGAACGGGATAAACAAATCTGCAGATTCTTATATAATAATCAAAACGAATTACATCTTGTAGGTCCCCCCGGGGACGTCGCCGATCGATACGAGATCCGCACGAGGTCTAGGAGTGCGGAATCCTCCTAGACTCGTTTATTGGTGTAAAGATGAAGAACACAAACACGTACACGAACAAATACACGAACAAATACAAGAACGGGATAAACAAATCTGCAGATTCTTATATAATAATCAAAACGAATTACATACCAAACTCGTAAACAAATGACGGCCGACCCGAGGTGAGCTCTACCTCGGGTCGTCCCACACGACTCTCACTCTCGGTCTCTCTTTAGACAAATAAACTGTAACACACAATACTCTAATTTCTGGATACAAAACCTAAACAAGACACACATATATATAGACAAAACATCTTCTCGGGCTTGGGCTTGGGCCAGTAGGCGAAGTTGTTCATAACTTCGCCTATGGCGAAGTTGTGATAACTTCGCCTAAGGCAGAAGTTGTTACAACTTCGCCGTTGGCGAAGTTGTTCTAACTTCGCCTAAGGCGAAGTTGTGCTAACTTCGCCTGTGGCGTTCCGCTGGTCTGAATTGCATAGCGACGGTCACAAAATGCACCAACAGTCTCCCCTTTGACCGTTGCTCTCAATTCTAACAAACACAAAAGATCATCTGTTACAAAACATGCACCAACAGACTCCCTCTTAACTGATGATCTTCTGTTTGCTCATCAACCAGTCGTGTCTGAAACTGTCCTATAGCTTCACAAATCTACCAGTCACCCAGCGTCTTCCATATCAGATCTCCCCTTCAGTGTAAGCTTCTCCGACTATAACGATTGAGGTCTTTGAAATGCATGCATCCTCGTGCCAATAGATCATCTCAACCAATCACGTGAGTCCATCTGACTTCACCAACACGTGAAGTTGGGCTTCCTCCACAACTTCACCAACTCGTCGGCATACGATAAGGTTTAATCTTCAACTACTCAACATCAAGTGATCAATTTCATCACAAAAACCACCTTGACAGAATCTAACACATGACCATTAATTAATCCGAAGCATCTTCAATCACCAGGGATAACGATCAAGAACATAAACACTTTAGTTCCCGATTAAATCCAACTTGTTCCAGAATTTTCACTCTAATAAATAAGCATCACGTTTCAGGATCCAATTCTCGAACGCCTTGAAAGTAACATAAATAATATGCTCTGACCGCAATCCAGTAATGACAAAAACCTTCAGTTCAATTTGACTTTCTTCAATTGGTTACCTCGAACAACAACAATTTCATTGCCCACAAACACCCAAATATGTGTCAATATCCAGTTTCAATCAATATCCCATTCACAAACTCAACTCCATATCCAGAGTTGACACGTATTTGTTCACACGTAAGACCCAGAGATAACAAGTTTCACTCGTTGACGGAACAACATCTCCGGTCTCACAATAATCGTGTACACCTGGCCATACAGACGGAAACACCAAAATACTCTTTTTTTTTTTCGTTAACTTCGCCTAAAGTTAACTTCGTCTGTCCATAACTTCGCCTGGCTATAACTTCGCCTGGCTATAACTTCGCCGAGAAGTCAACTTCGCCTAAAGTCAACTTCGCCTGTTCATAACTTCGCCAGACCTTATATCTTCGCTGAAACCCTACGAACAGTGACGGTAACTTCGCCTGATGAACAATAACTTCGCCTGCGGCGCTGTTCGGCCAGAAACGCACAGAAACGTGCCAGAAACACCAAAACGCAGATCTCGAACCATAGCATAAGAGCCTAAGGCTCTGATACCACTTGTAGGTCCCCCCGGGGACGTC
The DNA here is from genome assembly GCF_021521415.1 of Bidens hawaiensis. Classification (NCBI taxonomy): domain Eukaryota; kingdom Viridiplantae; phylum Streptophyta; class Magnoliopsida; order Asterales; family Asteraceae; genus Bidens; species Bidens hawaiensis. The sequence goes on along the minus strand of NW_027496962.1, from coordinate 17,832 downwards.
GCCGATCGATACGAGATCCGCACGAGGTCTAGGAGTGCGGAATCCTCCTAGACTCGTTTATTGGTGTAAAGATGAAGAACACAAACAAGTACACGAACAAATACACGAACAAATACAAGAACGGGATAAACAAATCTGCAGATTCTTATATAATAATCAAAACGAATTACATACCAAACTCGTAAACAAATGACGGCCGACCCGAGGTGAGCTCTACCTCGGGTCATCCCACACGACTCTCACTCTCGGTCTCTCTTTAGACAAATAAACTGTAACACACAATACTCTAATTTCTGGATACAAAACCTAAACAAGACACACATATATATAGACAAAACATCTTCTCGGGCTTGGGCTTGGGCCAGTAGGCGAAGTTGTTCATAACTTCGCCTATGGCGAAGTTGTGATAACTTCGCCTAAGGCAGAAGTTGTTACAACTTCGCCGTTGGCGAAGTTGTTCTAACTTCGCCTAAGGCGAAGTTGTGCTAACTTCGCCTGTGGCGTTCCGCTGGTCTGAATTGCATAGCGACGGTCACAAAATGCACCAACAGTCTCCCCTTTGACCGTTGCTCTCAATTCTAACAAACACAAAAGATCATCTGTTACAAAACATGCACCAACAAATATCATCTAGTTTGGGTGTTTATTGACATTTATGAAAGTATAGGGTTTAAAGTGTAAATATTATAACTTAGGATATTTATTGACATTAAGGAAATTATAAGGTTTAAAGTTTAAATATTATTGTTTTTAGTTATGATAACATTATGAGTTTTTTGAAGATCATAAGAATATCCATAGTTGTTCATGGAAAAGTTATACTTTGATTCACGATCTTGAGAAAATAATTATGATTTCTTGGAATAACATGATCATCATAATCTTTTAGAGCAAAAAGTAAGGGTTTTATTAACAATTTATGATGATCATGGTGAGGATATATGAACAACTATTAAGATTCAAAAGAAAACTCAATAACATAAAAAAATATAAAGAAAAATGAAGAACAACAAAGAAAACATGTAAAATAAAAAAATATATAAAAAGAAATATGAAGAACAAAAATAAAACATGTAAAACTCAAAGATAAGAACAAACAAGAAGAAATTCAAAAGAACAAGATCAAAATCAAAGAAATATAAAGGAAAATAAAGAAAACATGTAAAACTTACTTGATTACGCTTAGAGAGAAAAGAGAGAACGAGATTTGGTGTGAAAAATAATGAGAATGAGAGGCTCTATTTATAGTAGAGGGTGTGTTGAGTCGGATATTTGCTAAGGAAGATTGGAATCTTCTCAAACTCCTCAAGAAATAGCCATGTATGCACTTCGAGCAAGCTTGGACCTTCGAGCACGGATTTACTACCTCGAGCATGATGTCTTATGCTCAGAAGACTATCTTCTGGAATTTCTTCTAAGTGTTGAAAGCTTTGAGCAAGCTACACTTCGTCAAGCAAGGATGTTCTTCATTGAGTATGGATTGCTATTCGAGCAAGAAACTTGATCTATCAAGCTTAAACCAAGTCTTTCAAGTATAATGGCAGGTCGAGCATGGATACAATATAAAGAACATCTCAAATGCTCTAAGTATAACCTTCGAGCATGGTTCAATCCTGAGCAAGCTTCTGTACCCGAGTATGCTGAAGTTGTTAACAATATGTCATAAGGCAAGATCGAAGAGATCAACGAGAACATGCTTGCTCGTGGAACCTATTCGAGCAAAGCAAGAATAAGTTGTGAAGATTGAAGTCTGCTAGATAAGAATATTTTCTTGTGAAAATATTCGATGTAAAGTCTGCTCGAAGACATGTTTCGAGCATACTATGCATTACAAGGTCCGCTCAACAAGGATTTATCACACTCGAAGACCTGCTTTACACTTGTATTTATTTTGTTATTCATTATGTAATCATTAGGGTTTCTAGAAGGAATGTCTAGGTCTATAAATAGATTACTAGGTTTCACACGTAAAAGGACGAGAATTTACGGAATATGAGAGCATAACAGTTAGAGTGATTATTCCGCCACCTCGTACCGTCGTCACGAAACCCTAGACATTCCATGCAACCTTATCACTGTTCATCAATGATATACTTAATATAGTGAATCTTTGTCTATTTTGTTTGCTTATAAATTTTCATTTTAATCTTCATTCCCAATCTCTGTTTATACTGATTCCGCCGGTATATTCTGAAGGTCTTTGGTTTAATAGATCTAGTGTGCTCTTGTCGACGACTATTAGTTTTGCGTTAGATTCGGTCCTGATAAGTGGTATTAGAGCTGTGCATACTCTCTGAAGGCCACGAGTTTGAAGTTTGGTATAAAGTTTGAAGCTTTAAGGGTTTTAAGTGTGCCTGCTTCCAGATCTGAAGAAGTTGAAGATATAGATGAACAAGAGGTATCTACCATCAACATACCAAGGCTATTGGGACAAGAAAACTCTATTAAATGGAAAGTTCTATTCGAAGCTGCAGTGAACTACAATGATACAAAGCTATGGAACTCTATCAGAGATGGTCCTTATGTTGCAAACGACACAACAGGAAGTAATCAAGTGCTTGAATGACAAATGAAGAAAAGGGATGATAAAGCCCTGTCTATGTTGAAGCCGGGACTATCATGGGAGATTCTAACAAGTGTGAATCATCACACTAATGCCAAGGAAATGTAAGATGTAGTAGTTGAAATGTTCAAAGGAAATGTTGAGCTACGAGACATTAAAAAGGATAGATTGAAATAGCAACTGGATAGATTCAAGTTCAAGGAAGGTGAGAGACTGAAATCAGTGCTGTAGAGGTTTATGGAAATTGCATACAAAATCAGAACTACAGATTTACATATCTCTGATTTTGACTTGAACAAAAAATTGCTCACATCTTTATCAGGTGAATGGTACACTGCTAGCAAGTTCATCAGAGAGAAAGCAAACTTTCTCAACTTTAAGTTGGATGATGTGATTTCCTTTATGCAAGAAGTAGAACATGAGATGATAGAGAATCATATGATAAAGGAGGTGTGACATTCGTGACAAAACCGGATACATCTCAGTATTTACAAACTGAATAAGCAATTTAACGCTTATTACTTAGCAAACGAACGATTAACTGAATGGGTCTGGTTATGACCTAGATATCTCGGGGGGTCATCTATAAGTGATATACGATTAATATAAGCTAATATATTAATATTATGGCCTTAGTTCGATAGCAAACAAGTTAAACGAAAACATGCTCGTTTAACTACTCGCTATAGATTTAAACGCGAAAGATAGTTACAAACCAAGCATTGTACCATCCGTTAAGCCGAAAAAGATTTACAAAACACTTAGTGTGAATGTTTTAAGAGATCCAAATATTTTCTATTTTTACAAACGTATAGTATGCTTTTATAAATTTACACAAAAATGGCCGAAAAACGCTCGTTTTCGCACTGTTTGTCGTACCCGATATATTTTTCTCGCTAAAAACCAAACCTGAAATAAATTTGGACTCGAGAATTCACATCTAGCACGCAAAATGAAGAAATTTACCAAGGAGGGGCCCAAGGGGACCCCCTAAATGGGGCGGCCGCACCTTGGGGAAACACCCCCTTGGATATATATTATTTCAATAGGTTCTAAAATCTTCTAATTGACAAAAAAACAAATCATGTTCAGCTTCTTAGTTCGCTGTTCTTCAAATTCCAGCAAAAAGCAAGGTAACAAAAGCAATTTTTATCTATTTAAGCTGGGTTTAAACATGTTTAAACACATAGAATTATAGTTTGATTACCAAAAATCACTTCTAACCATGTAAAACCCTTAAAATGAACCAAAAACATATTTTTGTCCTAAACATGGTTAGAAATTAGAATCATAATCTTTTTTTGCCATAAACACGGATTAGAGGGTTTAAATGGCGTTTTTACGGTTTAATAGTTCGGTTTTATACCCTAACCGAAACCCTAAGTTAAGGGGCTGTTTTGTTGATGAAACTTGCTTGGTTTGATATAGGACCTGTATCTAGCTTTCATAGAATCAGAATAACCTGAAAACTTTATTAGAAGGGCGAAAACGAACCAAAACCGCTAAGGTAATACCGATTCACTCGATTACGGGGCTGTTTAGGATTCGATTGTGATGTGCTTGTTGTTAGGTTATAAAATTTTACAGGGACATCTGGGACAATATTATTGAGTCCCTTTTCAAATTTGGTAATTTTTCAACCATCCAAGAATATTTGGCGAATTTATTACCGAATTGGGGCGTTTATTTGGGAAAAATAGTTAAAATGATTGAAAAATTATGAAATTTTTTGGGGAACTTAAATTTAGTATATTATGATCACATATGAAATTTGGGGTTATTTGGAAAATCCTAAGTATGTTTTGTGTATTTGCGTTTATTTGAATTTTCATAGTCGTTTTTGGCTCGAAAAGGATATTTGAAAAGATTGTTAGAGTTTGTAATTTTTCCAGGTTGTTTTGGAATATATATTGGTCACTCAAAAATTTTGGTGGATTTTTCAGAAATCATTTGGTATAAACGGATGATTTTCGGGCTAAATATAGTAGATAAAATGATTTTTAATAAATTAATAACTTAGTAAATAATTCTAGAAATAATTTTATAAAAACATAAATATTTTAATTGATAAGTGGATAAATTTTCATAATTTAATGAATAACAGATAATTAATTATGTTAAATTAAAGATTAATCAAATTCAATTCTGATAAAAACCGACGAGTTTGTGATTAACGAACCTGTTGGAATATCAGAACATCAAGAGTGATCAAAAATCATATTTTTGGGTAAATTAAATAAAAACAAACTTTTTATGAGAAATCTGGACAATTTGGATAGATTGTGCGCATTTTTCTCTAAATTAAATTAAATAAACGGAAACAAGCCCCGTAGCGAATCTAGAACCCCAATGTGTGATCTTTCTTTATAACTTAATCATTTTATCGACCAACACATTTACCCAAGCTTACATTCCCATAACTGTTTTCTGAACGCATAAACGAACAACTTGGCCCAGTTGGGAAAACGGGGAAACTGAGCCACGTTCGGTTTTAAGTATTAGACATTGAACAAAATCACAATCTAAGCCTATTGACACTTTCTGGGCGTAATAGCTATACCCAGATTAGATATACAGCCCAGTTTAGTATAATGATTATAATAATTTTAAAATATTAATATTATTATAACATTCATTATATGGACTAGCGATACGAGTCAAACAAACTACGAGCTGATGCTGTACTGAATCCTGATTAAACCGTGAGTTTCATGACCCCACTTTTAAACTGGTTTTACGAACTTTTGGGATGAAAAACATGTTGATATATATCTATATATACTCTGAACTGTTTGATGATGGGAATTATCTAAGTGCTAACACACCAAAGTCCCCACTAACACAGTGATTAACTTCGAGCCGGTGGCTTATGAATAGTACTATTGGTTTGACAAACCCAAACGGAGCCGACACGGTTTGACGAGACATAAAACCGTTTGCACATGACCATAATTATACAAACACGCTATGTAGTGTTAAACATAGCTACTCGGGGCATGTTGTTGGCGGAAAGGGGGCCACAGTGGTTGATTGGGCATGGGAAATGGAGGCACGCAGCACGAACAGTCAAGGCTTCACTGTAGCTTAGCATAATTACATCATAAACATACAAACAAACGTACTTTTGAACGTACATACATACATATTTGCGTATTTACAAACTGTGATTGTTGTATGCACAACTGATTTCTTGAAACTTGTGAAACTCACCAACTACTTGTAGTTGATCCGTTTTAACATGTTTTTCAGGTACTGGATTGGATTAGAAAGTCAATGTGCTACATGTTTGACTTGCGATCAATGCTGGGTGAATTGATGCAAGTGTGCTAATAGGAAGTAAAGTCGCTTAACGGGCTGGATTTAGTTTGTATCACCTAGTTGTAAACAAAGTTAGATCGATGTAAAATATGGTAAACTAGTTTGTATTGTTCTTAATAAACAATGTGGTTGATACCAGAGGTGTCTGTTACATTTCCGTTTTACGCTTCCGCTATTCGCTCAACGGGGTGTGACAGGAGGAGAAACCTAGCTTTCCAGTGACAAATGCACTTGTAGCTAGGGCTGGCAATTGGGTACCTATTAAATATATGGTAAGACCTATTAAGCAAAAAACTGCGGTATGTGATTTTTTAATTTTCTTAAATAATTGAAATTAGTAGGCTAGACTCCATCATATTCTCTTATTAGTACATGAAACTTACTGTCTTATAGTCATGACAAATAAAGTATTTAAGCGAGTCGTATTCATGTTTGATACTTGTGTTCAGCGCGTCGCTTCATACCTGTTAAACCTGTTAAGAAAAGTTGTAGCTCCTATGGGTAATCTATCAACAAGATCTCAACAGTTGCACCCAATTATTGAAGAACCATCAGACATAAATTCAGTGAATTCAGAGACTCCAAGAGTGTATGGAGCTAGTCAACAGAGATTTAATGTTCAGATGATTGAAGACAATGACAGTGCATCAACTGCAAGTGGACATCCTCCATATGTTCAGAACTCAAGCCAAGGAAGTGATTACCAGGCTTTGTTCTCCATGTTCACTGACTCTTACAATGATTTTGCGGCAAAGAATCTGATCCATACAAGTGTTGTGCAAGAAGACCTGGAACAGATTGATGCAGATGATTTGGAAGATATGGATCTCAAATGGCAGGCTACTATGTTGGCTGTGAGAAGTAAGAGGCTATACAATAGGATAGGAAGATCAACCTTCTCTGGACCTAATGACAGAATTGGATTTGACAAGTCAAAAGCCATCTGCTACAACTGTCAATAACCAGGACACTTTGCTAGAGAATGCAACTTTCCTAGACAGTTTGGAAATCAAGTAAATTAAACCTAGATCTATCAGAATAAGAATCAAAACCAGCAGAATTATCAATAGAGGAACCAACCTGTGAATCATAATCCGTACCAACAAAATAGGCAACAATAGCAGACCCAACAACAAAGAAATAGTCAATTGCAGATTCAAGGAAATCAGAACAGGGGAACTGTTAATGCTACCAATCAGAACAAGGATCAAGGAAATGTTGCTGTGACAATGATTCCACAAGTTGGAGACTTTGATTGGCGCAATCATCCAGCTGAAATGGAAAAGGCTAATGTTGCTTATGTGGCTAAGACCAATTAAGTTGCGCAATCTTCAAACTCTCAGGTACTTAGTGAACTATCTAATTATGATCTTTTGATTATTATTGATGATCTTAACAAAGAGATTGGAAAAAGGAACAGTGAATGTAGTAGAAAGGATGTACTACTAAATGTCTATGGTTCCAGTGAAACAACTTATGACAACCAAATCAAGAGTTTAGAGGAAGACCGTATGCAAGCTTACAAGATTCAGTCCAAGTTGAATCTAGAAATAGATGGTTTAAAGAAGATGTATACAGAAGAAAAAGTGAGGAATACTGAATTGCAAATTCAGTTGGATTTTCTGAAAAGTCTTGTATCCATAAGAAATATTTTGGGCTATATAGAGAAAATGAAGCCTGAGGATAAGTACAAGACTATTTCACCTCCATTCTGTGATAAGTATCCTTTAAAAGTGGATAAAGAATAGAGAGAAGAGTATCTGAAGCAATTCAAAAGTGTGTTTGAAGATAAGAAAGACTTTGTGGAATTGTATCTGTGAGAAAGAATGGAGAATTTGAAGTAATGGAGAAAGTTGCACTTTTTGATGAAGTTCAAAAGAAGTTTGAGGCAGAAAAGAAAGAAGAGAAAAGAAGTGAATACTCAAGTGAATGTAGATCTTGTAGCTGTGAGAGCAGGAGGTCAAATGTTGGGAGTAAAGTCAAAGAACCAACAAAGAAGAAAGTGATTGAAAGACTACCAAAAGTACCAAGACAGACCCCATAAGATGAAACAGCCCTATGAAAGAATGAGAAGGGAACATCAGGTGTTTAACTTGTGTGGAAGAACAAGATTCGATAATGACAAGGGTAAATGTTCAATGAAAGCTGATTTAAGTCCACCCATATATCCTGTTTTTTCAAACCATGAGTTGTTTGATATCGGAGAGATTAAATATGCACCAAGAAGAAGGAGAGTGATAGAAAAGAAAGAAAGATCTGCAAGCACATACTTGAAACTGAAGGAAGTGAAGTTTGTCAAAGCCAAAGAGGTACACAAGCTAGATGTTTGTGGTCCTATACAAGTAAACTTCAGCAAATGTTCTTATGCAAAAACTTTATTGGGATTTGATTTCCCCAGACCAAGTGATAAACCCACAAATGAAAAGGATCTTGAAGAACTTGGAAGCTTTGCAAAAGTTTGGTGCAAGAAATGTGATTCCTATGGACACCATACTGATTCCTTCTAGATCGAAGAAGAAGAAGAGTATGGGATCCCAGACAAGTATTGTGGTCAGGATATGGCCTTGTATAAAAAGAAGTATGAAAAATACTTAAAAAATGAAAAGGATGAAGATGACAAGGAAGCAGACAGAATGAAGCTAGAAAAGAGGTTAAAAGCAGTTCTGAAACTGAGAGACTCATCAAATGAAACTGAAAGATTAGATAAAAGCAGGAGATTTTCTTCAAAAGGAAAAGGCAAAGGAAGGCTTGGAGTACTGAATGGTGATGACAAATTCCTTCTAAAGCAAGGTTATGAACCAAAAGGATTTCAATGGAAGACCAAGGAAGTTGTGGTTCAAAAGGAAGAACCAGTGCTTGAACAGTGTGAACAAAGAATAAAGTTGAAAGTGTTGAGTATGGTTATGACTCAGATGAATCTTGTGAAGTCGTTCATGAGGATCCAATTCCAAATGTGTTAAATGATTCTAATGTCACTGATCTACAAACTATTGAAGTTTGTATTTCAGATAGTAACTGATCATTTTGTGTTTATATGTGCAGGGACAATCCACTGAAGTAAATGACATATGGTACATGGACAGTGGATGTTTCAGGCACATGACATGTGATAGAGGATCACTTGTAAATTATGAGCAGAAGTTTGAAGGATCAGTTGCCTTTGGAAGTGATGAAAATGGACGAAATATTGTAGGAAGAGGAACACTTACCAATGGCAAAGTGTCTTTTGAGAATGTGTTGCATGTGGAGGGCTTACAATACAATTTGTTAAGCATTTCTCAGGTGTGTGATAAAGGATACAAAGTGGGATTTGATGATGCACACTTCTTCATCTTGAAACCCGAGTTTGTGATTCCTCCTGACATGATAATGATGATGGCACCTAGAAATGGAAATCTATATGAGCTAAGAATGAAGAATGCAGTTTCAAGAGATGGAATGCTTTGTGTCAAAAGCAACTGAAAATAAGAAAAGAATGTGGCATAGAAAAATGTGTCATGTGAACTTGAAGAATATGAGCAGATTAGTCAACGGAGATCATGTAATTGGTCTTCCTACCAAGGAATTCAAGTTGGATGAAAAATGCTCATCTTGCTTCAAAGGTAAACAACATAAATCATCACATAAGACCAAGTTAGTGAACTCAATTGAAGAAGTGATGGAATTGCTTCATATGGATCTTTTTGGTCCTGTAAGTGTTCCTAGCATAGGGAAGAAGAGATTTTGTCTTATAATCACTTATGATTACTCAATATTTACATGGGTGTTCTTTCTTGGAACCAAAGATGAGACTTCTGAGCTAATCTAGGGTTATGTAGCAAGAATGGAAAATTAGCTGGATAAGAGAGTAAAAGTGATTAGAAGTGATAATGGCTTAGAGTTCAAGAATGGAGTAATGGATCAATTTTGCACTTCAAAGGGAATATTTCAACAATTTAGTGCTCCAAGAACACATGAACAAAATGGTGTAGCAGAAAGAAGGAACAGAACATTGATAGAAGCTGCAAGGATAATGATTGCTGATGCTTATTAGCCTGTTACATTTTGAGCAAAAGCAATGAATACTACATGTTATGTTCAGAATAGAGTTTTGTTGAACAAGTCTCATAACAAAACACCTTATAAAATTCTATTCAAAAGGAAGCCATATGTAAAGTTTTTGAAACCTTTTGGATGCAAGTGCTCACTGTTGAATACCAAAGATTACTTGAACAAATTCCAATCAAAATCATTGGAATGCTTCTTTGTTGGATAGTAATCACAGTCTAAGCTTATGATTACTCAATATTTACATGGGTGTTCTTTCTTTGAACCAAAGATGAGACTTCTGAGCTAATCCAGGGTTATGTAGCAAGAATGGAAAATTAGCTGGATAAGAGAGTAAAGGTGATTAGAAGTGATAATGGCTCAGAGTTCAAGAATGGAGTAATGGATCAATTTTACACTTCAAAGGGAATATTTCAAAAATTTAGTGCTCCAAGAACATCTGAACAAAATTGTGTAGCAGAAAGAAGGAACAGAACATTGATAAAAGCTGCAAGGATAATTATTGCTGATGCTTATTAGCCTGTTACATTTTGGGCAAAAGCAATGAATACTACATGTTATGTTCATAATAGAGTTTTGTTGAACAAGTCTCATAAAAAAACACCTTATAAAATTTTATTCAAAAGGAAGCCATATGTGAAGTTTTTGAAACCTTTTGGATGCAAGTGCTCACTGTTGAATATCAAATATTACTTGAACAAATTCCAATCAAAATCATTGGAATGCTTCTTTGTTGGATAGTTATCACAGTCTAAAGCTTATAGATTATATGTGAAAGAGAACATGTGTATAATTGAGTGATATTGTCTTCAATGAAAATCATTTTAACAGTGTTGATGGTCCAAGTTGGCTATTTGATTTAGAGAAACTGATCAAGTCCTTCAAAATTTACAGTGAAGATTTTGGTGAAGGTTTATTTAATATAAGAGGACCTGAACCTAGAAAAAGAAAAGAAGGTAGATTTGGACAAGTTGTGGTCAAAGATGAATGGAAATGAAAAAGAGAGTTTCAGAAGAATAACACTGAAGATGAAGCTAGTGTTTTAGAAAATCAAAATGAAAATCAAAATGTTGAGACTCTTGGGGTTACAAGTGACACATTGCAAGAGAATGTAGAGGCGGTTACATGAAATGAAGAAATTGTTAGTCAAGACATGTTTCAATCACTGTTTGATTTACTATAGATTGGAAGCAATAAAGGCTCTACATCATGACAAGTCAACAAATTAGAATCTGTTTCAAATGAAGATGAGAACCAAATTGAAGAGCCTGATCTTAATATCTCAAATCTGGACACAGAGATTATGGCAGATCCTATAGTTCAGAAAACAGCAACTCAAAGAAACCGTCCTATTGAAAACATCATTGGAGATTTGAATGAAAGAGTGACAAGAAGTTCATTAGAAAAGGCTGACATATGCCTCTATGCTGGTTTTCTGTCTCAGATTGAACCAAAGAATATAAATCAAGCTTTGAAGGACAATAGTTGGGTGGAAGCTATGCAGGAGGAGTTGGCTCAATTCAGAGATCTACGTGTATGGGACTTAGTGGATAAGCTCAGAAGGAAATATGCAATTGGCACTAAATGGGTTTTTAGGAATAAAAAGGATGAGAGGCGAATAGTAATCAAGAATAAAGAAAGACTAGTGGCTCTGGGATACCTACAGGAAGAAGGAATAGATTTTGAAGAGGTATTTGCACCATCAAGTAGACTAGAAGCAATCAGGATCTTTCTAGCATATGCAGCATCCCTGAACATCAAAGTCTATTAATTGGATGTGAAATCTGCATTCCTGAATGGAAAGATTGATGAAGAATTGTATGTTACACAGCCTCTGGGATTTGAAGATCCAATCTATCCTAACAGAGTATACAAGTTGAGCAAAGCACTGTATGGATTACATCAAGCTCCAAGAGCTTGGTATGATGAGCTCTCAATATAGTGAATCTTTATGATTGCCATTCAGGGGATTGAGGATGAGGATGAGGATGAGATACCAACCACCAAAACATAAAATAAACACATAGTCACATTGGCACGTATAACTAATTTAGTAATATCATATAACATAAATAAATCGAGTTTGAAAACTTTGAAGGATATATTATTGAAGAAGGGCATGAAAGAAGTTGAGTTTGAAAGACTATCAAAAGAAGAACTGATTGAAATTTACAACAGAGAACAAAAGATGTATCTGGAAGAAGAGATGAGGTTAAAAGAAGAATTAAGATTAAGAGAAAGCCTGATTGAAGAAGAAAGACATGTTCAAACTGCAGAAGAGAGACTAACTGAACAACAAGTTGCATATATGATCAATGTTTTGTGTAGAAGGGGTGCTAAATATCCAGAATTTATGTTTAAAAATGAAAAAGAAATAAAAAAGGCTATATGATGAATTAGAAAAAAAAGCAGTCAAATAAGTCTTTATCATCAACATCCGGAAGACAAGTGATCAGAACTGAGGCGCAGAGGCAGCAACCACAAGGGAATTATTTTAACCTGCTTACTCACCTATACTTTGATACTAGATCAAGAACTCTCAGAGTCATTACTGAAGATGGAATTGAAAAACAAATTGTATTTAGAAAGGAATTCAGAGAATTTAGAAGGGTGCAACTGGAAAAGATGGCACAGTTAGATCTTTATTACAATCTTCAAAAGGACAGACTGGCAGGACAGCAAAGAAATGATCTTTCAAAGTATCTACATGGACAAGATGAAAAGGGGTTCCCATTGCTCAACAAAAGGAGAAAGGAGACATATACTGAAGTAGAAAAGACCAGAATGGAAAAACGCTTTAGAGATGTCAGATGGTCAGAGTTCTCCTTTCCTGAATCTAAGAAAAGGAGGCATTCAAGCTCACAAACTCAACAAAGAACTAGTAGCTCAAGCTCAACAAGAAGAACATTAAGAGAGAGCCTAGCCATGAGATTTGAGATGTTGGTGTCAAATTCACAAGTTCAGGAAGATGGAAAAATTGTATACATCACCTTCTACAAAAAGAGTGAAAATGTCTTACTCAGAAATTCTAAGGGAAAAGTAATTGCAATAATGGAAAATGATTCTGACTTACAGTTCATACACATCCAGGACCTAGCAGATATTATGGAAGTGGAAGTTCCAATAGACTCAATGGACGGTGTTGAACTTGATATGCTCAAACAAAGAGCAGTGTCGGTTAGACATGATAAATTAATCAGAGATCAGAGGCTGAAATGAAAAGAACTACAAGGATTTATGCTTACAGAAAAATCTTATGATTTTTTGTGTTTTTATCTTTTTATGTACTTATGTTTGAATTTATAATTTAATAATGCTTGTAATTTGATGTGAAATGCCTAAATGGCAGAATTTGATTATGCAATGTAATGACTATTTCTTTCATATGATTATGATTATATTTTGACACATGTGTAACTTAAAGCAGGTATGTTTTGGTGCATCTGAGCTTGTTCCAATCTAGGGGGAGATTGTTAAGTCGGATATTTGCTAAGGAAGATTGGAATCTTCTCAACCTCCTCAAGAAATGGCTAAGTATGGACTTAGAACAAGCTTGGACCTTCGAGCACGGATTTACTAACTCGAGCATGATGTCTTATGCTCATAAGACTATCTTCTGGAATTTCTTCTAAGTGTTGAAAGCTTCGAGCAAGCTACACTTAGTCAAGCAAGGATGCTTTTCATCGAGTATGGATTGCTATTCGAGCAAGCAACTTGATCTATCCAGCTTAAACCAAGTCTTTCAAGCATAATGATGGGTCGAGCATGGATACAATAAAAAGAAGATCTCAAATGTTCTAAGTATAACCTTCGAGCATGGTTCAATCCCGAGCAAGCTTCTGTACCCGAGTATGCTGAAGTTGTTTACAATAAGTCATAAGGCAAGATCGAAGAGATCAAGGAGAACATGCTTGCTCGTGGAACCTATTCGAGCAAAGCAAGAATAAGTTATGAAGATTGAAGTCTGCTGGAGAAGAATATTTTCTTGTGAAAATATTTTAAGTAAAGTCTGCTCGAAGACATGTTTCAAGCATACTATGCATTACAAGGTCCGCTCAACAAGGATTTATCATACTCGAAGACCTTCTTTACACTTTTATTTTTTTTGTCACTCATTATGTAATCATTAGGCTTTCTAGAAGGAATGCATAGGTCTATAATAGATTAGTAGGTTCCACACGGAAAAGGACGAGAATTTACGGAATACGAGAGCATAACAGTCAGATTGATTATTTCTCATTTATGCCACCTCGTACCGCGGTCACGAAACCCTAGACATTCTATGCAACCTTATCACTGTTCATCAATGATATATTTAATACAGTAAATTTTGTCTATTTCGTTCGCTTATAAATTTTCATTCTAATATTCATTCCCAATCTCTGTTTATACTGATTCCGCCGGTGTATTCAGAAGGTTTTTGGTTTATTAGATCTAGTATGCTCTTGTCGACTACTATTTGTTTTGCACTAGATCCGGTCCTGACAGGGTGGAAGGTTTGAATATAATTGGGATAGAGATTAAACTTGTTTAAAACTTAAGAGATCAACTTAAAGATAATAATAATAATAATAATAATAATAATAATAATAATAATAATAATAATAATAATAATAATAATAATAATAATGTGTGCGTATGTGCGCATTTAAAAGTGCACGACACTTTAGTTATATTTAATTTTTTTTCCTCAAATTAAATGAATTAGATAATGTAAAACTTGAGGAACAAGGTTAAGATAAAAAGTTCTACAATGTTCTCTTTTTTTAAATCACATGATTAATTTAAATACTTTGGATAAAATTAATAATAACACAATATTTTGTTACATGTTATAAAATATTAATCTAGACATTCTGGTTCAACGTGCCATATTAATGATTAATCATGATTGTGGTGAAATGAACATAGGATCATATATTTACGCATACAACGTTAATGTTATTCCATAAATAACATATAATACATTAAAATAAACGTAGATGATGAAATAAATACGAGAACTTTAGTAAATACGAGCATAAAAGGCTAGCGTTTTTTACAAGAAAAATCTATAGATGCTACAAGAGCCGTCTTCAAGAACAATTAAAAAATTTTGGTCAAAAGCGAGAATAGATTCGGGCCTTAAGTAAAATATAAATTCGACAACTCATATATAAATTCGGTCCTTAAAGATTGTTTTCATCACTCGTAGACACTATTAAAGTGACAATAATAATTACTTTATTTCATTAAATCACAAGTACACAATTTGTCATAAATCAAATAACAATACAAGAAGTTTAAATTGCATTATATGTTTCTAGTAACCTCAAAGTCCAACAATCTAGTCTTTAATCCTTAATAAACTTCAACCTGTACCACGTTTATAATAATATATTTTTATCAACGCGCATGTTGGTAAGATTTCATAAGTTGCAGCATAAATAATATAAAAATGATTGCCGATTCACATGTCACAATGTAATATATATCCAATCATAAAGTAAATGGAATGAAACAAAAAATAATTCTCCAACCTAGGGGAATGATAATGATACTCCACCACCAGGGGAATAAAAATGATTCCACCATTCTTGTCAACCGAAGTTGAAGAATAGATAGCACAGGTACGTACTGCCATACCCTCCCATTTTGTGTTTGAGTTTGCGAATAATCACCTTAAAAAAAAGTAAACACATTGCACATGGTCGCGTATAGTTATCATAAGCAATATGAAAGAAATATTATTAGCATGCATGGCATCATTGCGAATAGGTTGGAAAAAGAAAGAGTATGAAATCACGAGAAAACATGGTAACATGCTACACCCCAAATATTAAGAAAACATAGAAAAAGGGGTTATGAAACTCACTTGGTAAAGTGAAGCGAGTGAAATAAAAACAAGCGCTTAAGCGAACGCACCGGTTAAGTTTGGTTAAACATAAGATCCTAGAAACCATGAAATATTTCTAGGGTCATTGAAATGTATACAAGTATGAAGAAACAAATAGTGAAACATGAGGTTCGGTTGGTTGTTTGGAGTTTTAAAGCCTTTGAACAAAATATATAAATTTCTCTAAATTTGATTTTTAGTTTTTGTCGTAAAACTTTTAAGTGATTTGTTTTTGTAAGACCCCGAATCCCGAGAATCCTACAGTTGGTATTCATCCATAATACTTATAAAAATACTTAAACTTGAAAACAGTTCAATCAATTAAAATAACCAATTCAGAGTATAATTTAGTGGAAAACCATACTTAATAAAAAAAGTTCCCGAAACCCGGGAATTATGCCCAAAACCAAATTGAATTGTATTTAATAAAACGTTAAAAGAGAAATGTTTATTATTATTAAAACTCCCGAATAAGCATGCCCTTCACTGTCCAAGTAGCTCCGTGCACGTCCAAGAGGTAATGCATCCATCTCCTAACCTGAAACTCACACTAACATGCACACAAAGTCAGCTTGAGCTAAGTGGGTTCAAGTTTTATTAATTAACATATATAATAATGATTCGTAATAGCCATTCCAAGAGTTTTTAAAATAAATGAGATATAACAGTTAGGCCATCATCATCAATAAATAATCATCCTTATATATATATATATAAACATCTTTATAATCACATCCCTATATATATAGATATATATATCATCCAAGTAATAACATCAGAGTCGAGCACACGTACAACCCAAACTCGTAACATCTCAGCCAACGTATGCAAACACAAAGTAGGCATACATAACATCCGTAGTCGATAACGACTACTAAACATCGCCAAATAATGGCCATACAATAATACATACAAACATACGATAATATCATCTCAAGGCCTACCTTATACAAGTAAGCCCATCCGAAATAATTTAAACAATTCATCAAGCAAAACTGTTTAGGTGTGCATGCTAGCCCAAAATCTTAAAAAGAGTAAAAAGGGGACATCATGAACTCACCTGACACAAGGCACGATTTCACCACAAGCTAGAGGACCCCTATGTAATCCCAAAACTCAAACAGCCGTCGGTTTACATTCAAACATTACTAATGACATCGAAAGGACTCGTTTATCCTACGAGACGTTCTAACATGGTTCGAGTTACTTAAAGCCTCGACCTCATCAAACTCAATCGTAACAGCCCCCGGGGCCTTACATACACCAATTCGACCCTCAGGAACTCGCGGGAATAAAGAATTCCCAATTTACCCCCGGAAGCACTAGGTGACACTAACACGCGCGATTAATAGTCGTTTAGGCAATTAACATCCAACTCAGCCCCGTGTGGACCCAATATGATAAATTCACAGCCAACAAGTCCACACGACGCTACACGAATCAAATGGGTCGGTAACCCGCAAGTACAACGCACCAACTATTCAATAAACGTAATTGCGCGTTGTACCGACCCATTTGAGTAACCGACAACCAATTCAGCCCCATAACTTATAAAAATGATTTTTCAACAGTCCGTACATCAAACCAAGTTCACCCGAGCTGAATTGGTCGTTAATCACTTCAACTCTCACGTTAAACGCAACAATCAACAATTCTAGTCAACCGAACACAATCTTTCAAACTACAACTAGTTGACCAATCTAACGAACACCAATGAACATGATTTTTAAGTATGATTTACTAGACATACCTAGGAGGATTTTGGTGCAAAAGCCTCAACCAAAACAGTCCTGAAAAGGTTAGAATTGACAGCCACCCGATAAGCCTACAACACGCAATTTAACGATCAATACGCGTGATATAAAGATCAATTAAGGTGTAAAAGACTTGGGGAAACATAAAACTAACCTTGAATTAAAGTTTTATGCCTTAACCTTGGCTGCACAGAAGAAAATTGCAAGGGGGGGGGGGTGGCTGGGAAGCTACCGATCTTACTGCTAGAAGGGGGGGGGAGGAGTTAGGGTTTTAA